>NC_045628.1:76805340-76890340 GCF_009829155.1 Mustela erminea
TTGTTTGTTTGTTTAAGCTTCCCTATGTGTCCTGCTTGAACGTTACCCAGAATGGAGGGGCTTTTTTCACTTGCTTTTGCCCACTCTTTTGAAACCTTGGTGGCTAACGAGTATCGTCAAGAGGAGTCCCTGCACCTGCCTCCCTCCCATTCTGTTGGCACAGGTGGGTAGGGCCTGGCTTTTCGCCTCTCTGACTGTGGGGGTTCTCGGAGATACAGGGGACCGTGAAGGTCCATATTCTCAAGCAGGGCACTTCTAAACCAAGGAATGGCCTTTTCCAGGTTGTCAGAGGCCGAACACTCAGTGCTTGCCATCCCATCCAGCAGGTTCTGGGACATGCCAGAAGGAACACAGGGTTCTGTTCCCCAGGAAGAAGGTAAAATAATGGTCGTTTGCCGCAGCTCATTTCTGACCTTGCAGCGGGGACGATGGACAAAACCCCAGCTGTGATCCTGAGAGGCCATTCTGGGTGCTGCTGCTCAAAGAGGCTATGTCTGTCCAGGGAGGGAGTGTCATGAAGGGAAACACACAAGCCCACCTTGTGTGCACCCCTCAGGCACTTGGGCCTGAGTTGGATGCCTGCCATCTCCTATCCTGTTCTTCTCATTACTTTTGAGTATCTCCTCTGTGCCGGGTGTTCGTGTATGTTTTCTAACTTCACCTTTTTTTTTTTTTTTAAAGATTTAATTTATTTATTTATTTGTCAGAGAGACAGAGACAGAGACAGAGGGCACCAGCAGGCAGAGTGGCAGGCAGAGGCAGAGAGAGAAGCAGGCTCCCCACTGAGCAAGGAGCCCGATGCGAGACTCGATCCCAGGACCTTGGGATCATGACCTGAGCCGAAGGCAGCAGCTTAATAGACTGAGCCACCCAGGCGTCCCAAACTTCACATTTTTTTTTTTTTTTTTAGATTTTATTTTTTTGCTTGAGAGAGAGAGCACACAAGTAGAGGGCAGGAAAAGAGGGAGAGGGCGAAGTAGACTCCCTGCTGAGCAGGGAGCCCAATGTAGAACTGGATCCCAGGGCCCCAGAATCATGACCTGAGCCAAAGGGAGACACTTTCCTGACAGAGCCCCCCAAGCACCCCTCTAACTCCACTTTCACAAGAACCTAGTGGAATGGGAAACTGGCTCGTAGATGTAAAGTATGTGCCCAAGGAAGTAATGCCGCTCTTAAGGAAGAGATAAAATTTTAACTTGGATTTTCCTGACTTCCAAATCATGCTTTTGCTGTAATTCCAGAATTTGCTGCTCAAACTCCCACACAGAGCTGATGTCCCCTGGCCTTCTCCCCGATGCCCTTCCTCCCCGAGAGCCCTGATCTACTGCTTCCCTGGGACTTTTGGTACTTTCTCCTTTATTCCATGCTGTCCATGCATCTTTGCTGCCTTCTTCTCCTCGTCCTCTTCCTCCTCCTCCTCCTCCTCCTTCTTCTTTTTTTAAGGTTTTGTTTATTTATTTCAGAGAGAGAAAGAGAGCAAGCATGAGTAGGGGGAGGGGCAGAGAGAGAAGCAGACGCCCTGCTGAGCAGAGAGCCTGATGTGGTACTTGATCCCAGGACCCTGGGATCATGACCTGAGCCGAAGGCAGACACTGAGCCACCCAGGCACCCCATATGCGCCTTCTTCTAGCCCTTTTATAACAGACATGGCACCTGCTAGTTAGCATCCCTTTCTCTTCTTCAAGTGATATCTGATCATATTTCATTGTTCCTTTGAGGACCTATCTCTCCCCACTTTCAGTCTCCTGGATCCTGAGATGGGAATGGGCCCCAGGGCTGGCTAGTGAGAGTGCTGCCTCTCCCACCACACTGACCAGCTGGGAGGGCACAGATGGCAAAATGGAGCCCACAAAATGCCTCCTAGGATTTTTGCTGGAGGTAATTTTCTCCCCCTTTTGGGGTTGCTAAGCTAGTAAGGTATCAGCCCAGAAAGCCTGGTTCCAGTTCTATGAGCCTTTCTTTACTATCAGTTGTAGACAGCCTGCCCACTTATAAGGTCCATGAGGGAAACACATTTGGTTTGCCGTGTTCACCGTATCGCCAGGGTTTAGAACAGGGCCCCATTTACCGTATCTCAGGGCTCAAGGACAAAACGAAGTCAGAGAAGAATGAGCTAAGAGAGACAAGTGTCTAACGTCATCATTTGAACACCTGGATGCAGCTGTGCCTGAAGACGTTTGCTTCTCTTTCGTGCTCAAGTTTGTACTGGGCTTCTGCCACTGGTAACCAAGAATCTTGACCAGTACAAGTAAGGCAACTTAACTCAAATTTCTGGGCAAATCTTTCCACAAGAGCAGTCATACAGAAATAGTGACCTTGAGAGGCACCTGGGTGGCTCAGTGGGTTAAGCCTCTGCCTTCGGCTCAAGTCGTGATCTCAGGGTTCTGCGATCGAGCCCCACATCGGGCTCTCTGCTCAGAGGGGATCCTGCTTCCCCTCCTCTCTCTGCCTGTCTCTGCCTACTTGTGATCTCTGTCTGTGTCGAATAAATAAATAAATAAATAATAATAATAATAATAATAATAAAGAAAAAGAAAAAGAAATAGTGACCTTGGAAGCAACAGTGGCCTTCTGGGACCTCACAGGTCTCCCTTCTTTTCTGAAGTTCCTTTGCTTCCTTAGATTGCAGACTCCTTGAAGGCAGCAATTAGATTTTCTCTGCATTGTATCAGTTTTCCCCGGCCTTCCAGCAGGACTCTCTCCACAGTGGAGGCCTCAGTCAATATTGGGATGGTAGCAGGACCAAGAGGCTAGGGTGCTGGGCCGCTCTGGCTTTTTGTAAACTGAGAACCGTCCCCACCAGTACCTGGCATGTGAGTGCCACTGGCATGGTTTCTGGCATATGTTACGTGCTCAAGAAATATTTTTCGAGTGAGTCAATAGCAGGATATGTTCAGATGCCTTCTAGATTTGGTGAGAAAAGCATCCCTGGAAAAGTGAATGTCCAGATCCCCGTATGCATCTCCACTTCCTCTACTCTCCTCCCATCCAGCACGGTTTGTCCCAATGCTCTTTGTTCACCTTCTTCAGGGGTGCCGAGTGCATTGGGGTGCTGTGGCCGAGGTGTGAACCCCTTCACCCTCAGTCGTCACGTTGGGAGCATTGGTGTGTCTGCTCCAGGCTGGAAGTCTCCTGAAGGCCCCCTCTCAGCATCTTAATCATTCTGGACTCTCCAGTGTCTTGGGGAGTGATCTCCTTATAGGAAGCACTAGACAGATGTTTACTGAATGAACGAATGATGGCTCCGTAGTCCAGCCTCCTGCTGTCCAGTCCCAATCCCAGCCTTCTGTGTCAGGGTCCCGGCTCTGGAAAGACCAACTCTCTGATCCACTGTCTGCCCAGCTGCCTGCCCATCCCCTCAGTGGTATCCACTTGGCCTTTCAAAGCTTGCCTCCCCCTCGCTTACGGCCAGTACAGTGGAGTGCTGGAGTCTGGGCTGCCCTGCGCAGTCGCAGCTGGGAAACTCCCCTCCCGTGGGAATGGATGCCCTGTTGGGGCAGGGAGCCATCTCTGGCCCAGCTGGTTGGAATCTTTGCTCCAGTTCTATGAACCGTCCTGGGGCAGGGGAGGATGCTTTGGCTGTGGACAAAGCTGTCTTTAAGAGGAGGCAATGTGGCACAGGGATTGCAGGTCAAGACGTGAGATTTCATCCGCAGTCTTCCATGCATGGCTGGGTGACCTTGGCAAGATCAAGTCTCCTCTCTGGGTTTCTGCTTCCCCAGCAGACAGGCCCGGGAGCCTGGAAGTGGACCTGAATGGGCCCAAAGGTGTTTTCCAGCAACTGAGTCTTGCCCTGAAAAAGGGTGCGTTTGGTGGGCACAGAGGCCAGGAAGGAGACAGGAGGTGGGTGACAGGAGCTGGATCACATGGGAATGCCCCCAGGTAGGCCCAGACTGCTCCCACTGTCCTACTGATAATTTCTCAGAGGGGTTCTTGGGGTGCATCTACACAAACACCAGATCCTGATGGTTTTTCCTCCAAAACGGGTCTTTTGCTTCTTTGTGCCTCCACAGACCAGATACCACACTCTCTAATTAGAAGGCTGCAGTTGCTGCCTCCCAGTTCACTCACTGACTTCCGTGTGAAGGCTCTGTGCTCCTACTCAGCGCAGGCACCGGCCTGGCCAGTGCAGACATGTGTACAGGACAGACCGGCTGCCTTCCCCGACCCGTGGGGAAGGACATGAACACGTTATCTAACTAACCTAGTGCAAAGGACAAGAAAGAACATAACGTAATGCCAAGGAATAGGGAGAAGGAGCTGTTTCGGCAGGAGGTGACATTTCAGCTGAGATTTGAAGACGCTGGGTGAAAATCCAGGAAGGATGTCACAGGCAGAAGGAACAGCATGTGCGCAGGGTGGGAAAGAGCAGTCTGGGTCTGAGAAAGAGAAAGGAGGCCAGGACAGGGAGGGAGGGAGGAAATGGGAAGCCATGGGGATGGGCTTCTTTCAAGGGGATGGGTGAGGCAGTCCTCGGAAGCCACAGGAAGGAGCCTGGAGTTCCAGGCCCATCAGATTGCAGGAAAGGTTTTGCAGAAGGCATCATCTGAATTATGTATGTGTTCTAGATCCCACTGCTTCCGACGGGGGGAGGGGGGGGTGGAAACTGGTGGCCTGGTGAGGAGACTTCAGAGGATTCCAGAAAGCGGGCAGTGGCAGTGGGGAAGAATGAAGGAGGGGGGGTCAGTGTACATTTAGGAAGCAGAAGTGGTGGGCTTGGTGACAGATTGGATGGGAGCCCGAGACACAAGGTGGACTTGGGCAGCTGGCGAACAGGTGGTGGTGCAGTTTCTTGATCTGGGAAGCTCGGCCGTGGTTCTGGGGCTGGAGGAGGGGTGAGGCCCCACGGGAGCCCCAGATTCTCCTCTGTCACTTCGTGGCTTCTAGGTTTCTCCTGACGTGCCAGGCCCAGTCCTACCAGAGGGCTTTTGCACTGACTACTTCTCCCTCTGCCCAGGACGCTGCTTCCCAGAGATCCACGTGACCTCATTTCCTTTGGGTCCTTTTTCAGACCCCACGTCCTTAGTGAGGCTTTCCTTGACCACCATGTTTAAAACTGCATCCCTGATGTCAGTAGCTCTTCCTTTTCTCCTTAGCAGGCTATGATTTTGCTCTATGACCTCCACCACCATTGATAATCAATACATAAATAACACATGATTTATCTGTCATGTTTATATTCTAGACCTGTCTTCCCCACCCCACCCACCCCCACTAGAACGGGAGCTCTGGGAGCTGTCTGTCTTGTTCACTGTTGTCACCCGAGCACTGAGAACAATTCCTGGCACATGATTAGCCTCAGAGATTTGTAGGATGAATGAATGACTAACTTTGGAAGTCCTTAGCCCATGGTGGCTTTTAAAGCCAGGGGACCGAACAGAGTGTGAAGGAAGGAGAAAAGTCCAGGGAGAAGAGGTAAGTAGGGGAGGGACAGCAAAGGACATGGGCAGGGATAGCCCAGCCGCTAAGGGGGACAGCAGGAGCGTATGTCCTTATGGAGGCTCAGGAATGAGAGGTCATCAGTCTTATATAACACCCAGTACCCATTATATCACATGCCCTCCTTAATGTCCACCACCCAGTTACCCCATCCCCTCACCCACTTCCCCTCTGGCCACCCTCAGTTTGTTTCCGATGATTGAGAATCTCTCATGGTTTGTCCCCCTCTCTGATTTCATCTTGTTTTAAAACTGGAGGTGGTTTTGTACCCTCTGGGACATTTGGCAATGTCTCCAGACATTTTCAATGGTCCCAGCTCTGGGCTGGGGTGCTACTGGCATCTGGTGGACACAGGCCCCAGAATGATACTAAACATCGCCCAATGCACAGGACGATCCCCACAACAGAGAGTCAGCCCAAATGTCCATGGTGCCGAGGCTGAGAAAGGCTGCTCCACCCAGACTGCCGACCCTGCAAGCTGGCTTTCTTCCTTGCCTCATGGAGTCTCCTCCTCCTTCCCCAAGTGCTCTGAAGCCCGACATTCCAGTGCAGTCCTGGGTCCTCTTCTCTATCTCATTCAGCCCAGGGCTTCCACACTAGTCTTTCTGAGGATTCTCAGGGGCATAGCTCACATTCCCTACAGCCCATCAGTGCAGCAGCTCTGCCTCCACAATAACCTCCAAGCCCATTGCTTCTTGTTACCAGGGCAGCTGCTGCTGCCCCAGCCTAGGCATCTCACTCCCAGATCAATGTTCCCTCTCCCCGCTGCCGTCCATTCTCTACCTGCAGTCAGAGCAATCTGCCTGCAGTGTAATCCCTAATCCCGAAGTGGGGATGCCCTGCTTGAAAGGCTCCAGGAGCTTCCCTTCCCACAGCATGAGCTCCAGCACCTTCAGGGGCCCCACATCGTCCTGCACCGTGACATCTGCTTCACCTCTCCCTGGAGTACTGGTCTCCATTCTGACCCTCCAAGACCCCATGTTCTTCGTGCTTGCTCCTCCTCCCTGTGGCCTGGCCCTTCTCATCATTCAGGTCTTAGCTCAAACATCCCCTCAGACCCTGGCTTTCAGTCCACCCCAAGACTGTCACCCAAGATAAGCTCCCAGCCTCATATCCCCTCCATTGGCAAGTATTGGCTTCCTCTTCAGAGCAAATCCTGATTGCTACTTTTCACCAGCTTCCCAGCTGCTACTCTCACCCAGGCCACCATGAGCCCTGCCCTGGACTGTCATCCCTCCCCTGTCTTCGCAGCTTCTAATCTCACTGCCCTACACTCTGTTCTCAGAGCACCCTTTTAGAAGCAAGTAAGATGTTTTTGTCCTGTTAACAATTATCCAGTGACGGGGAGCCTGGGTGGCTCAGTGGGTTAAAGCCTCTGTCTTTAAAGGCTCAGGTCATGATCCCAGGGTCCTGGATTGAGCCCCACATCAGGCTCTCTGCTCAGCAGGGAGCCCACTTCCTCCTCACTCTCTGCCTGTCTCTTTGCATACTTGTGATCTCTCTCCATCAAGTAAAATCTTTAAGAAAAAAACCCCAAACTATCCAATGATCAATTATTCTAATGGTTTTATCCTCAGAATAAAATTTAAGTTCATTACCTTGTCCTGAAGACTACTTATAATTTGATGTCTACTTACTTCTCCATCCCCACCTGCAGCTCCTTTTTGCCCCTTGCCTCCACCCAGATTGGCCTTCCTTCTCCATCTTGCACTACTAAACTCTCCCTGCCCCAGGGCCTTTGCACATGCTGAGCTCTCTATGTGGAATGGCCTCTCTTCCAGTTCCTGCCACCTCCATCTTCTTGTTATTCAGATTTCCTGCAGACATTCATTTTCAGGGAAAGCTTCTCTGACCACTCTCCTGAAAATGGCTCTTCCACAAGTCCAAAACTCTTTTTATAACACACCATTTCCTTTGGCGGTCCGTAACTATCTTGCTTATTTATATGTTTTTGGGATTCCTTTCGCCCACTGGTATGAAAACGTGACCTCGTCTGTCCTGGTGGTCACTGCTGTATCCTTGGAACCACTGGTCTGATGCATTGAAAGAATGGAATAAATGGGGCGCCTGGTGGCTTAGTTGGTTGAGCATTGGACTCTTGGTTTCATTTCAGGTCATGGCCTTAAGGTCGTGGGATCAAGCCCCACAGTCAGGCTCAGGGCACAGTGCAGAGTCTGCTTGGGTTTCTCTTTCCCTCTCCCTCTCCCTCCACCCCTAACCCCTATGCGCAAGAGCTCTCTCTCTTTCTCTCTCTCATAAATAAATACGTCTTAAAAAAAAAAAAAAAGAAGAATGAACTAGGCCATGTTTAGTGAATGAATGTGAGTTCAGAAGGCTTTGGGGCTGAGTTACAGCTCCCGACAATCGTGTTGGCCTTTCAGTGGGGACACTTGAACTTTTCATTATGGAGACTGAAGCTGTTAAAACTCCCCGGAATATTCAGGGCTTTACTGTTTACAAAGCACTTGCACATGGTTTCCCGTGTGAGGATGAGTCATTCATTTAATAAATATTCACTGTGCTTCTACCGTGTGCCAGTCACTTGCTGGTGGGATGGCCTGTGGGGCGGGGCCTCACAGCTCACCCGTGGGGCTGTTGCTCGGCTTCTTCAGGGCGGTTCCAGGCCTGTGGCTGAGGTGGGATAAAGCACCAGGTTCAGAACTGGGGGATCCGTTTTTGTCTTGACTCTGCTTCTTGGGGGGTGTGGCTTGACACAGGTGGCTTAGGTTCTCTGCACTGTGGCTCATGGGTAAGATAGAGATAATGATAATAAAGAACTTGAAGGATTAGGGCTCTCCTTCAGCATCAACTGCCTGTGCTCCAGCTGTCCTGAGTCTTCCTGACCCCTCTGGAGGAACACAGACACTCTGTCTCCCCACAGCCTAGCCCGATCTACAAACCCCCTCCCTCAGCAAAACTTTTCCTGGGGGACTTTCCGTCCCAAGAGACCGCCTTCCTGCTGGCACGTGCTTATCCCATGAGCTGATTACTGGTAACTTGTCAATACCCGCTGCTCAGCTCGGGTGTTATCCTCTAGAAACATTAGCCTTTCTGGGCAGGGTCAGACCTTTAAATCGGAAGAGTAGCTCTTTCATGGAGGATCCTAGTTCTGCAGGAAACAAATGAGAGAGAGCTTTCTTGGCAGAGTGACGGGGGCCCTTTGGTGTGACCCTTGGATCACACCAGGAAGGAGTTGGTTCTCAGTCCAGGTTTGTACCTAGACAATAAGCGTGAGAGGGTTGTGTGGTACTGGTTGCAGGGAGGCCATCAGATAGCTGGTCACCTCTGACCACTCTTACCTCCCTCACATCAGTTTTCCATGCTGCATCCATAGTGAGGCCTTCAAAACACACATCTGATTGAGTCAGCCCTCTGCTTCAAACTCTTCAGTGGGTTCCCTTGTTCTTAAAATAAGAACCCAACTGCTTAATCCAGCCAATAGGTTCATCACTAGGTGGCTGCCTACCTCCCTACCTTCCCTGCTCTTTGCACTCTCATCATCCCTGGGTCTTCTCTCATTTCCTAGAGAGGACCTTGTTCCTTCCTACCACAGTCTCTTTGCACAGGTTGCTCTTTTTTTTACTTCCTTCCATGCCTTGATCTTTGCCTGGTTAACTTCCTCATCCTTAAGATCTCAGGTTCCTCCTGGTCCTAGTTGGGTTTTTCTCTTCTGTTTTCCTCATCTAATCGTGGCTTTTCTTCCAGTTCGTAGTGATTTGCTTAAAACCTCTCTCCCTTCTCAGAGGTAAACTTCAGAAATCAGGGTTGTTGTTCTCACCATTACCTGATACATAGACTAGTTGGTGCTCCACGAAGAGTTCTTGGATGAGCCGACGCACATATGAACAGGGAGGGAATGGTCAGAAGCAGCTGCAAGTTCAGGAGAGGCACCAGGGAGACTCGGTGGCCACCCTGTCCATCCACCTTGCCTCTCTATGACTGTGCCTGGGCATGCGTGGAGCAGGGAGCACCTGGCCATGGCCACAGTTGCAGGGAGGCAGTCTAGGGCTGGCCTTGAGGCCAAGGCAGCCCTCTCTAAATGCCCACGTCTGACAGGGGAGTGGATTCCATGCACAGGAGATTGCTCTGCTTGAAGAGAAGTTCTGAAGCCGTAATGAATGTCATCATCAGCTACGGCTGCAGAGCCCTGACACCACAGGTTGGGTGGCTGCAACAACAGTTTATTTTCTCACAGCTCTGGAGGCTAGAGGTCTAAGAGCCGACCATCAGGAGGTTTGGTTTCTCCTGAGGCCTTTTTCCTGGCCTTGCAGATGGTCGCCTTCTTGCTGTGACCTTACATGGTCTTTTCCTCTGTGAGCATGCCTGTCTGTGAGGATGCCAGTTAGATGGGATTAGGACCTGCCCAGTAGCCTCACTTTAATTTTGTTGCCTTTTTAAAGACCCTATCACCAGGGGCACCTGGGTGGCTCAGGTCGTGATTCCGGGGTCCTGGGATGGAGCTCGCATCAGGCTCCCTGCTCAGCAGGAAGGCTGCTGCTTCTCCCTGTCCCACTCCCCCTGCTTGTGTTCCCTCTCTTCTTGTCTCTCTCTCTCTCTGTCAGATAAATAAATAAATAAAATCTTTAAAGACTCCTATCTCCAAATATAGCCGCATCCTGAGGTACTGGGGGTTAGGACTTAAACATACATATCTGGGCGGGGGGGGATGGGAAGACACTCAGCCCCTAACAATGGGTGATGGAAATGGTTCAGGATCTGATCCCAAACTGTATCAGGAGACATTCAGAATAGAAAGCCACCCCAGACACGGACCTAAATTATTTTTGAATAGGACCAACTCCATGACCAAACTTGTCCCCCCCAAAACACACCACTACGGCCAGGGACCCTGCTGTCTATTCCCCCCATCAATTCAGATCACATTGCTGCAGTCAGTAGGTAGTTGGCTGGGAAGCCATTGTGCACGCTGCCCTGACTCCTTCAGAAACGAACAGGTAGGCAGACCAGGACTCCTTTGCATTCCATTCATGTAGCTCACAGCCAGCCTGCTCTGGGGTAACAGACAAGTGGCCATTGGGAAGCTGATTTCCTTTTCTGGGGTTGGCTTCTCTGGCAGCGGGGTATTCAGAGAAGTGGTTTTGAGGAGGGAAGATGAAAGGTGGGCAGAGAAGCTGTGGAGAGGTACCTTGGGGTACCCAGGGAAGCTGGGGGAGGAAGAAGACCCCTGTGCCCAGCAGGGTCAGCAGAGCTGGGCAGGCAGGACCTGCTCACAGGATGAAGAGGGTAGATGGAACACGCGTTAAGAAAAAGAATTCCAGGATTCTGTACTTTTATTATATTTTATTTTATTCACCTTCCTCTAGGCAAGGAGAAGGTGAATCTGTGCACACCCACCGTGCTCACTGAGCACCTGCCTCTGGGGGCACAGAATAGAGGTAAGGCTCAGTCTCTTGCCTGGGGGAGCACCTCCTAGCTGGGAGAGGCCTGCGCGCAGGGAGTGCGACTCACTGTGGTCAGAGCCCAGCCTAGCACCCAGCATGGAACGAGCCAGATAGCGCTGCAGAGAGGCAAGGACAGAGGGGCCCCGCGCCCCCTGAGATGGACAGGGCTGAGCCCACCTGCGGTGGTGTGGAGGGCTTCTCGGAGGAAGCTGAGTAGGATTTTGCCAGCTTGGGACTGGGAGGGACAGAACATTGCAGGCAAACAAAAGAGCACTGGCAAAGGCAGGGGGCTGCCAGTGGTGTGGGGTCTGGACCCACAGGCTCTTAGAGTGTGGGGTCGTGGCACATCTGCACTCTGGCCACTTTCCGATTGTGGCCGACGTCTTACTTCAGCCTTCTACTGGTGCTTCAGGCCTCCTGCATTCCAAACTTAATTGGGCATGCCTGCTTGTCCGGTCCTTTTATGGTGTGCACAACCCTGTCAGGCATCCAAAGATGGTGACTGGGAATTTGGTATTAAGCTGTATTATTGAGTTCCCAACCTCAACTTTCAGCAATCTAACCCAACAAGGGATTTGCAGAACAATTTCAAACAGAGCAGAGCCGACTACATTTCCCATGACAATCAGCTTGTTTACCCCTAGAAGGTACACTCTAACGGCTGTTGACATGCTCATTTGCATGCCAATACCCAGAATGCTTTTCTAGCCCCACTGAGCTTGGATTCTGCCAGGGAGCTGAAAGGTTTATTTACACATACAATACATGACAACTTCATTTTCCGAAGCATCTTTCATACAAACCGTATCCCCAAAATGCCCTAAGTTGGTGAAAGCATTTCAAAACCCTTTTAGAGTTTACACCCTTCTTTCTGGGCTGAAGTGGAGTTGAGATAACTGGTGCAGGCTCAGATTCACATTTTAATTAAGATACTGGGAGGAAATGGGATTTCAGTTATTCAGCAATGTGTCATAATGTGCTTGCTAGATGCGGCCAAGGTTACGGAGAGAAATCAGGGGGCCAAAGATAGATTAGTGGTTGTCAGAGCAGTACGGAGGGCTCCTCTGCAGACCAAACTAGGGATCACAGAGGGGTTTTCAACTGACTCCCTTATGGCCAGGACCCCTTTGCACTGTGGCCTGCAAGATGGCACGAATACAGGGCCTTTGGCCATAATGGTGCAGGCAACAGAGACACACATAGCTGCATGCCATTGTCCTACTTCAAGAGTGTAACAGAAAAGAAAATGATGTGAATTAGTAAACTTGCAAACTTTCAGGAGCAGGTAGGCTGGTTTTTGATAGCTGTTCCATAGTGAAAAGGGGAGACTTTCCTGCCTTTTTCTCCCCAGAGGAAGAGGAAGTAGAAGAGGAAGGCAGTAGAAGAGTCTTTTAGGGAAGCCACATTGGAAGGTACTGCACAGGAAATTGGAGATTTTGTGTCAAATGCGACTTTTTAAAGAGTCTGGTGTCTTATTTTTTCTATCACTTCTATAAACAGTAGGCTTGGATATTGAGTAGGAAAAGAGGAAATGATGAGAGAGATCTCCTGGTTATTTGAGATGGTTATGGGTACCTGGACGGTTGCCTTGGATGGATAGCAAATTAATAGCTTCCAAAGCTAGCTCACAGAGCTCATAGAGCTTAACCTTTTTGAAAAGGTTAAGAACAGGGACCCTGAAGTCAGACTTCCAGATCTGGATTCCAGCTTTTCTGTGGGCTAGCAGTATGATCTTGGGGAGCCACTGAATCTCTCTGTGCCTCAGTTTTTCCTACTATGGAATGCAGATCATGGTAATTGCTACCTTATGGAGTTGGTGTGAAGATTAAGAGGGCCAATGCATGTCTGTCAGTTGGTGAACATTCAGTAATACTAACTTACCCAGTAAGTCCTGGCTGCTATTATTTTTTTTAAGATTTTATTTATTTATTTGACAGAGAGGGACACAGTGAGAGAAGAAACACACGCAGGGGGAGTGGGAGAGGGAGAAGCAGGCTTCCCACCAAGCAGGGAGCCTGTGCAGGGAGCCCGATGTGGGGCTCCATCCCAGGACCCTGGGATCATGACCCAAGCCAAAGGCAGACGCTCAACTACTGAGCCACCAGGCGCTTGGGCTGCTATTATTTTTAATACCCTACAAGAGTCCTTCTTAAATGCTTTGGTCTTGGGATCCCTTAACATTCTCAAAAAGCATTGAGGACTCCAAAGGGCTTGGTTTATGTGGGATATAACTCTTAAGATTTACTGTATTAGCTATTAAACCAGAAAATTTAAAAATATTTATTAATTTATTTTAAACGATAAACCCATTCATTAATGTTTTAATAAGACACAGTCCTGAAATATTTTATGTAACATTTATGTGAAAATAACTATAATTTCCAAAACAAAATATTGAGTTGGAAGAAAGACATTGTTTTGTATCTTTGCAAATCTCTTTAATGTCTGGCTTCATAGGAGACAGATGAATTCTCATATCTCCTGCATTCAGTCTTTTGTGATACGTTGTTTTCCTTGACATAGATCAGGAAAAGCAGCCTCAGACAGATAATGTAGTTGAAAATGGAGGGGTATTTTGATAATCTTTTCATTTAATTACAGGCAGTTTTCTTGACACTGTACCAAAACATGAAAAGGGGTAATTTGTTGAATGCTAGTTAAAATGTGGAGTCTGAAATTATATCAATAAAATTTATGTGCTGTTACATTTCAGTCTGCTGGTCTGCCTTATACTTTGAATGGCTCTTATACTCATGCCTGATTTGTAGCCCCCACACACATGGATCATCTGAAAAATATTGGTTCACTGAATTAATGCATCATGCAATGCTGATACATTTCATTATATAATATTAAAAAATTTGTTTGTTAATGTCACCATCTCATTAGAAAAATCCAAGTGTTGAGAAGATGTTAAGTTTGCAGTGATGGGTACATGTATGTATTCCAACATTCCAGTTTTTTGTAAAACCTCAATTTTATCACCAGCAGCAAATATCGTCAGTTCTATTTCTTTTTTTTTTTTTTAAATATTTTATTTGTTTATTTGACAGAGTTAGAGAGAGAGCACAAGTAAGCAGAGCGTCAGGGAGAGGGGGAGAGAGAGAAGCAGGCTCTCTGCTGAGCAGGGAGCCTGATGTGGGGCTCGATCCCAGGACCCTGGAATCATGACCAGAGCTGAAGGCAGCCGCTTAACCAACTGAGCCACCTGGGCGCCCCTCGTCAGTTCTATTTCTTAAGGTATTATAAGACATTTCAAGAAAATGTCTACCAAATACCCAAGTCTGTCATTTCTTCTTTCATGTAAAATGGTTTTCCATGAAAAAAAACCCAGCTAGGGGCGCCTGGGTGGCTCAGTGGGTTAAGCCACTGCCTTTGGCTCGGGTCATGATCCCAGGGTCTGGGATCAGGCCCTGCATCGGGCTCTCTGCTCAGCGGGGAGCCTGCTTCCCTTCCTCTCTCTCTGCCTGCCTCATGATCTCAGGGTGCTGGAATCGAGTCCCACTTCGGGCTCTCTGCTCAGCAGGGAGCCTGCTTCCCTTACTCCCTCTCTGCCTGCCTGTCTGCCTACTTGTGATCTCTCTCTGTCAAATAAATAAATAAAATCTTAAAAAAAAAACAAAAACCAGCTAGTTCAGCTTTCTACTCAACCAATCACTTGAGTGTGTTTTGTTGACTACTGTTTTTCATACCTTTGTTTGCAGTAGGTAGAAATTTACCATTTCATCTCAGAGAATATTAAAAAATACATAGCTTCAGAGTTGAAAGTCATGTCTTCAAAGCTGAGCTTTAATCAAATTATCATTTCAACCACTTTATCAATAACGTTCTTAGGGGGGCACCTGGGTGGTTCAGTGGATTAAAGCCTCTGCCTTCGGCTCAGGTCATGATCCCAGGGTCCTGGGATCAGCCCTGCATTGGGCTCTCTGCTCAGCGGGGAGTCGGCTTCCTCCTCTCTCTCTGCCTGCCTCTCTGCCTACTTGTGATCTCTGTCTGTCAAAAAAATAAATAAAATCTTTAAAAAAAAAAAAAAGCACATTCTTAGGTGCAACTAGATACTGTTTGTTGTTGTCCTGGGTATGGAGGGCTTAAGAATACAGTGATCACTGCCCTGATTTGTCTAAGGTGCAGGCAGTTTTGCCCACCTGTGCTTTTGTACCACCAATGTAGATGCCCCCCACAGTGAAAAAGATAAACTGAGATCTCAGTATTGTGATGGAAATAGTTTTGGCTTCTTAGAACCCTTGCTGGGGTCTCAGAGAAGCCATACTCTGAGTGGTTCATGCTCTGTGAACCACTGCCTATACCATGTGGTCATAATTGGTATCCGGTGGACATCTGGAGTTTTGTCTGCTCCATATCCCTTCTTTCCTTCCAGAAACCCTACTCCCATTTATTGTGTTCAACTGGAGCCTCCAATCACAGGACCTACCCGAGTGCCACCACTGCCTGCAGTTATAGGATTGGCATGTGACCCAGGCAGAGTCGATCCGTGGCTGGAATGGCCACCACTATGGACAACCTCTGGCACCCTTCTAGGACTGCCACCATGCACCACTTTCCATCACTGTGGGGCTCTGGGCAAGAGAGAGATAATCTTGCTCTTTTGTTAGGCATTGAGCTGGGATGAAGTAAGCCAGAAGCTGATGGTTGCCATGTCCCCTTTTGCCTGCCTCCTAGCCCCACACTACTCCCACCCCACAAGGAGAAAGCCTGTCCACAGCAGAAAGAATAAGGCCAGCACACAGAGAGGAGGAAAGTCAAAGGATAGGGAGGGAGGGCGAGGCATCCCACCACATTGTTCCGTCCCTGGACCTCCTGAGGACAAGTCCATTGGGATCTTAATGGGTTCCTTGAGCTGATGGACACCTTTTAGCCTACAGTAGTTTGAATTCAGTGTCTAATCCTCAATAGAGAGCTGCGATTAGAAGAGTTAGCAAGCACCGTGAGGACATTCTTAACTACTTGGAGAGTCTTCAGGGGTGAAGGAGAATTTCGGAGAATATTTCCTTCCTGGTGGGTCAGAGGGAAGTATTGCAGACTGCACAGTTCTGTGAGAGTGTGTAGGACCACTTCAAAGAGGCATGGTGAAGCATTCAGGGGGTCAGAGAGGCTGTACCGTGAATCTCCATACAGGCTTCCTAGCATGAGCACCTTCCTGCCAGGAGCACCTTCCTGGCAGCCCAGTGCTGCGCCAGCATGAGCCAGCTCGTGCTCCAGTTGTGACTCACGCTGTCACAACGCATTATGAATTAAGAAACATCCGCCTGTGTGTAAATGCTCCAGAGTGGCCAGAAGGAATGCATGGGCAACAGCAGTAGTCCAGAAGAGCAGTGGTCCAGGGAATCTTACTTAAGTGGTGCCGGTCACCTGGTCAGAACCGATACTCGGTTTCAGGGACAGACAATCATACCTGTTTCAGGTCTGTTCACAATCCCATGCAGGTTCTGAATGCTCCTGTAGGGCATAGGTTACTGCACCACTCCAGGTCCTTTGTTGCAGCCAACCAAAATGAATTCTAGCTACTCAAGCAGAATAGGCGTTGAACGGAAAGTCAGCTGATCGTTCCCAGAATCAAGGGGAAGTCGTTGTGAAATGGATGGGAACCAGGCAGGAAAGAAGAGGAGATATAGCTAAGATTTCTTTATTTTATTTTATTTTTTAAAGATATTTATTTATTTATTTGACAGACAGACATCACAAGTAGTCAGAGAGGCAGGCAGAGAGATTGGGGGAAGCAGGCTCCCCGCTGAGCAGAGATCCCAATGCGGGTGCGGGTCTCAATCCCAGGACCCTGAGATCATGACCTGAGCAGAAGGCAGAGGCCTTAACCCACTGAGCCACTCAGGCATCCCTGTAGCTAAGATTTCACCGCTGGGCAGTCTAGTTAGATGCCACCTTTGGCTCCCATACTGACTGGCCCTCCCACCATAGATCATAGGTCATCTGACATCATACAGGAGCTCTTAACTTTATGGACCTAGGCAGTAATGTCTGGCATGCATCTCTGTGTCACTCCCCTCTAGAGTCAGACCTCTGAGAGAAGTATTGGGTCCAGGTCCTATGCACCTGCCTGATCTGCTGGGGAAGGGGGCAGAAGTAAATATCTATTCCCTGCTAGATCTGCTAATAATCTCCCTGCCTGGGAGGGCTCCCACAATATTCAAACATCTACCTCAGTGGAACCCTGCTTTCTTCCAGAGCTGACTTATATTTGACAAAATATGATACAGATGATGATCAGAAAGAGGGGGTATGCTGGTCAGAAAGAGGGAAAAGAAACAAAACCCAGACAAACACTGATGGCAGTTATATCTCCTGACTTTAGAGAAGAGGAAACCAAGATCCAGGAATATCATGATTTTCCAGAGTTACAGAATTAGTTAGGGGCATCACTGGGTCTGGATATCCAGTTCTTGACTCCTACTCCAGTGCTCTATCCTGTGCAATCTTATATTCTTACATAAGCATGGAAGGGCCCAGAGGACTTTCATCCAAGTCAGAATTTATATTCATTTGCTAAGGTTGCCATACAAAATACCACTTACAGGGTGGTTTAAATAACAGAAATTCATCTTCTCTGTTGTGAGGGCCAAAGGTCCCAGATCAATGTATTGGCAGGCTTAGTTTCTTCTGAGACCTCTCTCCTTGGCTTGCAGGTGGCCCTCTTCTCCCTGTGTCTTCACGAGGTTGTCCCTTTGTATGTGCATACATCTGAAGTCTCCCTTACAGACACCAGTCATACTGGATGAGGGCTCACCAACAGGACCTCATTCAATTCCCTCTTCAAAGACCCTATTTCCAAATATAGTTACAGTATAAGATACTAGGTGTTTGGGCTTCATCATGTAAATTTGGGAGCAGGGAGACGCAATTTGGTCTGTAATAGAGCCACTCCAGAAATTCACAACATCATGGAATCAAGGAGACAGACAACTACTTCTTTTGGTGAGCGATGCGCCAGTGCAGGTAGCCTTTGCCTCCCAGGGTCCCAACAGCCTTAAGCTCAGTGGGACCAGCAAAGGAAGCTCCTCACTGCAGGACTGCCTGAATGACTCCTAATCACCCAACTCATACTCAGTCTCATCAGTTGCCCCCTGAATGTGGTGGCACAGGACAAGACTCCTGAGTGAGCACCTTCCTTACCCACTGCTGCCTCAGTGAATGACAAGTCAAATGGCTCCCTAACATACTTCCGTGGGCATTTCCTCCCTTGAGTGGGGAGGTTCTGCCCACAGACAACAGCTTGGATGCCAGGCCAGGAGGCATCAGGGTTAACACCTTGGATTTCTTTGGTGGTTTCAAATAAGCCTCCTAGAACCAGGGCTTGGATTCATAGCGATGGGATAATCTAAAGCAGAGCATTAGACTTTAGGATAATCTGTCTCTTCTTCTAGAATCACTAACTTTTTTTTAAAAAAGATTTTATTTATTTATTTATTTGACAGAGAGAGAGATCACAAGTAGTCAGAGAGGCAGGCAGAGAGAGAGAGGAGGAAGCAGGCTCCCTGCTGAGCAGAGAGCCCGATGCAGGACCCTGGGATCATGACCTGAACTGAAGGCAGAGGCTTTAACCCACTGAGCTATCCAGGCGCCTCCTAACTTTTTTTTTTTTAATCTTCCTTTTGTTTCAGCGTTTCCAACACACACACATTTCTGTTAATATATTAGTATTAGAAACTCATCTGTGGATTGCCATAAGGCTGGATTCACGAGGTTCTTGCCTCACTGGAATCAGCTCAGTGGGTGAGCTCCTTTCTGAAGTAGTCTGGTAAGGTAGTTACTCACCCTCCTAGTTCTGAGTTAGGGACAGATGACCCCAGGCAACGCTGGTCCATGCTGATGGCACTTCCAGTACCCTGTACCCTCTGCCTTACTTATGCCACTTTTCTTGCCATTGTACCTCTTCCATATCCCTTAGTTTTCAGGGGCCTTCTGCTCCTTTGCACTTCCAGAGTCTTCTCTCAGAAAAAAATCAATGATGTATTCAATGGCTACTACTCTGGGGGGCACTTGTGTTGAACCAAATATGAGGGAATTTCACAAAGAAGAATTGATTTCTAGTATCAGACTTAGAGGTATTGTCAAAACAGATAAGGAGTATGCTTCAGGAAGAACCATAGTAGTGGCGAAGAGTGTGTGTGTGTGTGTGTGTGTGTGTGTGTGTGAGATTGGGGGGATGCCACCTCGGGCTCCCATTGGGCACCCATGGACATGACCCAAGAGGGATCCCAATTGTCTACAGGTCATGAGACAAATGGATAGAATATTCTTGCAAAGGTTTCAGTGGCTTTGTAAACTCTGCTCACCCAATAAGAGTGTGACCGATTCACCCTTTCAGTCCACATGCTGTATAGACTAGCTGCCATGTTCCCACTCTGCAGGCATTTTTGGTATCTCCCTTGGGTGCACATGTTCATGAAGAAGGACTGAAAGAAAAGTAGAAAGGTGTGCTGAGAGCTAGGCTACCAAATCCTGGCCCCTGTGCACTGGCAGAAAAGATTCAGCGGAAAACACATATGGCTCCATCAGTGGTTCTTACTTCAGTGCTTTTGCCCCCAGAGGACATTTGACAATATCTGAAAGCATGTTGTCACCCTAGGGGATCAGGGGCCCCTTGGCCTCTAGTGTATGAAGGCCAGGGGTGCTCCAGAACCTCCTGAAGGCACGGAACAGGCTTCCACAAGGAAGACATATTTGGCTCAAAAATGTCAATAGTGTAGAGGTTGAGGAGACTCCCAGCACCGGGACAGTGCTTGCAGAGGGAAGCTGCTCCTTACCCTCTGAACGACTAACTCCTGGGAGTCCTGGAAATGTTCGCACTTGGGTGCACCATCCAGCCCCGCCATGAGGTTCAGGTCTGAGCCCATTTATAAGCGGTCACTTGCAACATGCAGGACCAGCTGTGTCCCAGGCACAGCAGTAGGCACGACAGTTAACAACACCTACAACAGCATTAGTTACCCTTTATTGACACTCGGCAGACTTAGTGCTTAGCATTTTATGTGATTTCTGTCCTTTAATATTGCACAACAACCCTGTAAAGGAACTGTTAACGTAATCCCCAGTTACAGAAGAAATTGCGGTTGAGGAAGAACCAGGGGCTTACCCAAGATGGTAAGGAAGTGTTGGAAATGCGCTTCTAAGTCATGCACTTGGATTCTAGGGTCCAAACTCCTAGCTACTCAACTGCACAGAGGAAAGAAAGAGGCTGCCCCTCAAATGGAATCAGGCATCTGCATCTGGGTTAGCCATACTAAATGGTAATTTCCAGGAAATACTCTAACTAAGTTTGTTTTAAATTTCATAATTTGACTGGAAGCCCCAAATTCCAGCTCAAAAGAGTTTGGTTTCAAAGACTGGATTCTCTGTCCCTAGATGAGATGCTCTGGTGTCCGGTAGCTCCCGGACCATAGATGCGCCCTGCCCTCTTTCCAGACCAAACAGCGGCGGAAGGACTTCAGTCCCAACGGAGGCAGGGTGAGAAGTGTCTGAACAGAAGCTCGTCTCTCTCCAAAGCCTGTGGGCCCTCCTCCGGGCAGCAGCCTGATGCTTCCACACTCCCAGGCACTGCGCTCTCCCACTGCCTTGGTAACCACTGCGGCCGCCGCAAGGAGGCTGCATTTCCTCCAATGCTCTCCAGGACAGCCCATGAGAAAGCACCAAGGATGCTCTTCTGGGAGCAGGAAATAAAGCCTTGGGTAGGGAAAGCTGAGAGGAAGAAAGGCATGCTCCTACTCCTACGAGAACTGGACCCACTTGGACCCGGCCAGCAGCAGTGACTTTGCAAGCTTTTACGAGCAGCTGGGAACTGGAGGGACTTCTGCATACGGTGACAAATCAGAAGCATTTGGGCTGAGGAGCATGCCTGAGGTTGGGCAGAAGGGCAGTGTCCATCCTCATCACATTCCTCCAAGCTCCATTCCCTTCTTCCTCTATGGCCACCACCCGTCCCCAAGCCAGGGTCCTAGCAGGCCCATCTCCAAAAAGGCCTTCTGGTGGAGAGGTCTGTCACTGAAAGCTGGAGAAAGCCTGTCCTGGGGCACCTGACTACTCCCTTCTGTATCTGGGGAAGGAGCTGGTTCAAAGTGAGCCCTCTGCACTTCGCATTCACCATGGACCTGTTTCCTGAGGGCAATGCTAGGGGCCGTGGCGGGGAGGGGGGGGGATACGACGACACAAACCTCAAAGACGGGTGGTTTGCCTTAGCTAAAGGACACAAGACTTCACTCACCCAAGTGTTCTTAGAGTAGCAGGTCAGCCGAAAAACTGAGGAAGCATCAGAACCACTGATAATAAAACATTAGTTGGGATTTGATTCACAGTACGCCTCAAAGCACCCTAGCTTCCTTTATATTGGTACAATGCCCCTCTCCTGGAGTCGGAGGTGAAAATGGGGACCCAGCAAGGGTGCAGAGAGGCGGGTTAGATCAACTCTCCTCTGTCTCCCGCACAAGCCAGGAGTCTTGCTTCAGGAAGAACCAGAAACAGCCCATGATGGGAAGTCAGATCACACCCGCCTTTCTTCTAGGAGAGCTGGAGAGAGCACTTACCGCTCAGCCTGACTGAAGGAAAAGACCATTTTAGAAATAAACCCCGTCTGTTCAGAGCAACCCCACTGGAGCGCCTTTCATGAAAGAGGCATACGTTTGCTTTGCCTGGACGTTGGAAGTCTGGGGCTACTCTGGCTGTGTGTGTGTGTGAGGAGGAGGCGGTTGGCAGAGAGGTCTGGCAGGAAAAGAAGTGGCCCAGGTTCCCAGGAGGAGTAAAGGGAGGTTTCTGGAGGTCCTGAGAACCCAGATCCTCTGTCTCTCGGATCCAGTTTCCTGAGCAGCAGAAATACCCCACTTTCCCGGTTGTGCGCTCTCCACGGACGGAGGCCCCAGTACTCCCTTCACCTCGTCCACAGAACGAGTGAAAACCCCGCATGTCTCCCCCAAGGAGAATTGGGGTGTGTATTCTCAGTCGTAGTGGGCTGTGGGGGGTGTTACCAGAATGAGTGAGAACACAGGTCCCGGAGGCATGGGCGCATGTAACACAGGGCCCCTGGTGGGGACCGTGGCGCCGGATGGCTCCGGGTCCTCAGAATCCCTGCCGCAGCCATAGAATTTGCCTCCAAGTTAGCCGAGGGGGCCGGTCCATAGAAGGCCTCACACTCTTGCTGGGAAGTTATCCCTAGCAAATACGGTAGATTTAAACAAACATACACACAAAGTCAGAGCGCAGCAAAGGACTTAGCAGTCTGGCTCTCTCAAGGGAGTTAGCCGCTGCCCTTAGGGGTGGCGGTGGGACAACCAAACTCGCCCGCCGGGCTGCTGGTGAGGCGAGATCCCGGGCGGGAAGGGGGCGCAGCAGGGGCCTGGACCAGTGCCACCGCGTGAGGAGCTTTCCTTCCTTTCCTTCCGACTCGGCTCTCTGTACCTGGCCGGAGCTCGGCCGGAAACTAGGGAGCGCACGGGGCCAGTCGGGCACTGAAGGCAGAGTCCTCGCGGGGCGGAGGGTGCAGACAGGGGCTGGCGGAGCAGCAAGTTGGGGAGCGGAGTGTGGAGGAGCTCAGACTTGCCATCCCATCCCCGCCCTGCCCCAGCAGGAAGCCGAAACCCAGGTGGGCGCCTGCCCAGTCCTGAGCCGACGCTGGGGTCCAGAGCCACGTGGATTTCTAAGAAACAAAAAAAGTTTATTTAAAATTTTGTACATAAATAAATAAATAAATATCTTCTGGTATTACAGAGACCGTACAATGACAAGCTAGACCAGGGCGGGGTTAGGGTCTGGGGTCTGGGGAAGAGAGGGATCGCCAGGGGCCGAGAGCCGGGATCTCATTTTAGGGAAATGCAAAGTGTCTCCGAAACAAAGTGAGTCGGTTTCCCCGACACGGATATCTCGGGCGACGATTTCTCTCGTGGGAGAGGAGTTGCAGGGGCAGCAAGGCCTGACTGAAGGACAAATGGGCTCAGTGGACCTCAAGGAGGGGACGGAAAGGAAAAGAAAATAACGATACTTCGTAAATGTGTGTGTATGTGGTGGGGGGAGGGGGATAAACGAACGCAGTGAAGAAGTAGGGAAAAAGAAGAGAAAGAAGCTTAAAAAAAAAGAAAAAGAAAAAAAGGTAGCGAGCGGGCGTCCGAGGGGTTAGAGCCCAGCTTGACCCAGGGTGGAGGGGAGTAGAGGACGCGAGAAAGCCTGAGCCAGTCCAGAGAGGTCGGGCGAGGAGGCGCCAGCTGCCATCAAGGCGCGGGGTTGGCCGGCGTGCCCTCCAGGGCCGCTGTGCTGCATGGCTGAGAAGGACTCCAGCGCTTGCAGGATTCACAGCTTGGAGTTCGCTTTGGACGGCTGCGGGCCCCGGAGTGGGAATACTAGCGTCAGGTCTCTGCCAAGCCCTTGGCGCTGCCCAGGGCCGGGGACCTCCGCAAACCCTTGCCAAGCCCGTGCGTGGCCGCGGTTTTGGCAGCGGGTGCCTGGGAACCGGTGCTTCCTCCCGAGACCAGTCTTTGAGACGGCAGGGAGGGTCTGGGATGGGCGACCTGGGGAGGCGTGCGCCTAGGGAGTGACCGAGAGATCCCGCTCGTCTTTCCCCGAAGAAGACGGAGACATGGGCAATTCGTCGTCATCCTCGGAGCACTTGGCTGAGGAGAGCGACGCGCATTTGCAGCTTTGCGGTGCACCACTGCCGGCGCCCGCGCTCCCGCCGCCCCGGTGGTTGCTGCCTTTGCCCTCCTTCTTGTGCTTCACCCGGCGGTTCTGGAACCAGATCTTCACCTGCTTCTCGGACAGATTCAGGTAGGTGGCGATCTCAATGCGGCGTAGGCGGGACAGGTACATGTTAGAGGCGAACTCGCGCTCCAGCTCTAGCAGCTGCGTGCTGGTGAACGCGGTGCGCATCCTCTTGCTGCTGGGCAGCTGGTTGGAGCTGCTGTCTGGAGGGGGTGGGGTGCAGAGAGGGAAGCGATCAGACTCCTGCGCTGTGGGCCCTATCCTCTGGTACGTGGCGAGTAGAACCCCGGCACTTCGGTATTTCACGCACCTTTTTGCCCCAAACGAGACGCACAGCAGCTTTACCGCGGGCTCCTCCTTGCTAAGGCGCGGGACCCAGATACTCCCAGAGCCACGCAACCCTGGCACTACTTTATGGAGTGTCCTGAACCTCAGCCCTCGGTCGCGTCTGCGCGTCCCCTCCGAGACCTGGACACCCTCCTCTCACCCTCCCTCCGGCGTCCTGTCCCTAGCCCTCCCTGGCCACACCACCCTGCTCCCTTCAGGGTCCCAGCATGACTTTCATCGTCCCCAGGACGGCCAAGGACCCTCACCCCCCCCATCCCCATCCCCGGCTCGAGAACTCTCATCTCATTACCCCGTCCCACTGCGCAGCGATTCGTCTTACCCACGGAGATGCAGTGGAACTGCCTGGGGTCGGGCAGCGGATAGGAAGTCTGGTAGAGCGCGGCGGCCGCAGCGGCGGCAGCGGGGCCGTGAGCGACCCCGGGCGACACGGCCGAGTGCTGGCGGCCTAGGGGCGCGTGGCAGTACTGCGAGCCGAAGGGCGGGAAGGATGCCTTGAGCAGAGGCAGCGCGGGCGGCCCGGGGGGCCCGTGCAGCTGCGAGGCGGTGACGCAAAGCGGGCACACGCACAGCAGCCCGGCCTTGCGCGCGTGGCAGGCGCCGGGCGAGAGGCCGTGCAGTGCGTGCGGCGGGGGCACGGCGTAGGGAAAGAGCGGCGGCGGGCTGCCCTCCGGGGCCTTCTTCTCGCCTGCCTCGCGCAGCACCAGCGAGTCCACCAGGAAGGAGCGCGGCATGGCCCCTGTGCGCGGTCGCCCCGCCGCCAGCCGTCTCCCTGCGCCCCGCGAACTTCGGGGCTCTCCACGCCCTTCACCCGGCCGCGGCCGCGCGCTGTTGCCTGTTTGCGGGAGGCTAAAGGCGCCGCAGAGGTTGAGGCTGCCGCTGCTGTCGCTGCTGCCGCGGGAGCCGCGGGAGGAGCTCGGGGTGCTGGCCAGCGCTAGTGGTGCTGAAAGGCGCCGGCGGCGCCGCTTAAATAGGACTATTGCCATGTGATGGGCTACGCCAGGAGCGGCCGGGGCCTCTCAATAGGGTTTTTGTGCCTTTTCTCTTGGCATTCACTCTGCACGCTTCCTCATTATTTCACTTGTTAACTAAATGAACTGCATAATGTACTCTATTCTTGTCAACCCCACCCACGCCGTAACAGGCGCCCTCGCCCCCTCCTCTCCCTTTTGCGGGTTTATTTTCTCATTCTCCTGCGATTTAATATTCTTTTCTTTCTCTTTATTCCTTACTCCCCTTTGGCTTTGCATTGGCGATCGGCTGGTTTATCTTATTGATTTTGTACCCCCGCTGCCTCGCTTGCTAGGATTCCCATGGGCGCACACCTCGTCTCTGTGTGCACTCTGTCCCCGGCCCCTTCCTTCTCTCATCTACCCCTGCTCCCCAAGATCATTCTTCCTCTACTCAGTTTGCTCAGTTCTGCGTGGGGCACCCCGTAGGTGTCCCTACAGCGGGTCTCGGATTTCCACCTGTGGAATCCCTTCCCCTCTTTCTGTATGGGAGGACCCGGGCTCCTGCAGCGGGGCAGCGCTGCTAGGGAGAGGGGAAAAGAGTTCAGTATTTCTTATGCACCACTAGCCCCAACGCGGTCTTTCTGTTTTAAGTTTCTCCAAAAGTCTTAACTTTGATGCTGCCCTGAGCGCCCAGTCTTTGTTCGGTACATGCTAGTCAGCCAGACTTTTCCTTTAAACGACAGAGCTGTGGATGTTAAGTGGAGACCAGCCTCTGAGAGTCGTGGGCAGAGACAAGGAATGGGGAATGAAAGTCTACACAGCGAAGAGAGCACCTCACTAGAAGAGGCGAGTGTAGGTGCTCTGCGGGGCACAGATCTTTCCGGTGGGACTCGCCGCTGCGTTTGAAAACCACTGCCTTCCAGAAGTCTGCCCCACGGGAGGACGGCGAAGGGCAGTTCTATTCCCAGCTTCTGGTGCCTTCTCCCAACCCGGCCGACCTCCCCTGTCCCCAAGACCTTCTCCTGCCGCGTCGCTCTCTTCTTTCTGGTCACACAATGGTTAAACAACTTCAAACGCCTGGCTCTGTGTACACAGCTTCGGCCTTTTAAAAGGTCCCCGGGCTCAAAGCTGCTTCGGCCAGGAACTTTTTCCATACAATGGGAAATTAGCATAAATATTTCGAATTTACAGCCCCCGACTTTTCACCGAAGACGTTTACTTTCGATTTTATTGGAACCGGATCGCTGCAGTCACCTGCTCTGAGCGCTGAATGGAATTGTGAGAAATGAAGGGGGAAGCTTTTCGGAGTGGAGGGGGGGACGACGACTCTGAAACTCTTACTCCGGAGCTCCTGAAAAAGACTGCCCCAAATTGAAGCATTTACATGGTTTTTCATCATGGGGGACATCTTTACAATAACAATAGCAACAAATTATAACTGATTAAAAAGGAAGGAGAATTTGTCGGAGAGAAAACAACTGATTCCGTAAGGAGGGGCAGTGGAGAAAATAACCTGGATGAAGGGCATGTCATTTAGCAGGAGGAGTAGGGCTTAATGCTTCCTTAATTGTTTGGCATGGGGAGGGGCGTGGTGGCAGGAGAACGATGCTGTCCCCAGGCCAGAGTCTCCTCTCCCAGGCTCCCCGCCTAAGGGTGATGCTTGCAAACTAGCCGAGTGCAGCAGTGCAGCCTAAAGCCCGTTCTAATTGCTCTCTGGGTAGTTTGGGCTGGCCAGGACCGCTGAGAGTGAGCCGAGAGCCGAGACCAGGGCGGTAGAGGCACCACGCCACCTCCGGAGGAGTGGCGGGTGGGAGAGGAGTGCGGGCGGGACTCTGCGGGGTGAAACTGCACCCCGGAGCCTGGAGCCAGCGAAGGGTGGGTGCGGAACTCTCTTGGGAACCGTAGCCCGCACCCGGGGAGGAAGGAGTTAAGAGCCCCTGAATGCGAGCAAGGCCAAAGCTACTGGGAAAGAATATCTAGGGGGAAAAAATAACCAGTTTTTTTTTTTTTTTCTTTCCCCTCCAGCCTCTGGACCTTATTGAATGTCATTGAAGAAAGTTTTGAATGCCAGATAAAGAGAGGCGAATTAAAGTGTGTGACAGCGGAGGATAAGCAAACACAAAGAGAACTCTGTCACACTTTGGGGCAAAATCCGTGGGCTTTTTACCAAGTCTCTTCGCTATGATTGAATTAAGTAATAGGAAAACATTTTCTTTCAGTTTAGAGCCATTAGACAAAAACTTCAAAGCGAATAACACTTTTTAATGTGCGGCCCACAATGGATCGGGTTTTGTGCTGAAATGTTTAAATGGTTTGTTGTGCAACTCGGCGCGGGAGAGACCCGGGCCCAAGCAAAATAGCATCCCTGAGAGGGTTTTCGGGAGGCCTGGAAAGGACGCACACTTAATCCGCCGTCGCTAAACCCGGAGGGCGGCGGGCGGCAGGCGGAACGGGGGCTCCTGCTTGGCGGTCCCGGGCAGCGCGGCGCGCCCCCAGGAGTTGGGGGATTTCGGGAAAGTACTGTGCCCACGGAGAATGCCGGGCCGCAGCGGAGGCGCACCGGGCGGCCGGGAAAACGTGCGGCCCCGCTAGGGGAGCGAGCTCGGCTAGGTGCTCAGTGCCTCTCAGCTCCGCCGCCCAGCCCGGCGGCCTCGGCTGGCCGCTTGGCTTCCGGCCTCTGCCCTCGCATCCCGGGGGACCGGTTCCCGGGGACGCCCTGGCTGCCGCCGTGCTGTCCCGGTCGAAGCCCCTTCCGGGTCTGGCTTCAGCTGGGTTTGAACTTTACTCACCAGAGCAAACGGCCCCCTTGGGCTGGCAGGGTGGGAGGAGGCGGCTGGATTAGCCTGACAGCCCGAGAGAGGGGCCCCGGGAAGCCCCTCGGCCTGGTGAGCCCTGCTCTGCCCCCGGAGCTGGTTTTCAAGTGTCCATCAGGGACAGTTCAACATGGAATGATTTCTGTTGTCCCGCTCTTTTCTCTTTCACACCGCCTCCTTTCCTGTTGGTAGAGAGGGCACGCCATTTTTCTCCTGGAAATGTATCTCTAAAATATTTGCAGCGAATAGATCTCTGCAAAAACTGCAGAAATTGGGAGGAGGGTGGGAAATCCTTGTTCCTTTACATCTTCAAATGTCACTTTTCTTCTCATGGAGGTCAACCACCCTATTAAAAAATATGACTCCTTTTTCACCACGTTCCCCACTCCGGTTCCTTGCTTTACAAATACCTTCTATCTTTCTGTGTCTTTTACTTGTTTTTCTGTCCCTGCCTCCCTCTCACCCCACTGAAACATATGCTCCATCGAGGATCACCCTATTTGTCTATCTTGTGCATGACTGTATCCACCTCAGAAAAGTTCCTGGCACATAGTAGGTGCTCAGTGTATATTTGCTGAATAAATAAATGAATCCCATGCATGACTCGGGAAGTAGCATGGGTAAGAGGACTTTCTCGTTTGCCTGCTTAATACAGTAGGCACTTAGGGGCAAGGTGTGGGGCAACTTAACCTGCAGGAATTGTCTGTCTCTCTTGTAGCCTCCACACCTTCCCCAGTGCCTGAATCATCACAGGAGCTCAGTGTGTTGAAGTGAATGGCAGATCTGTAGGTACCCAGCCTTCCTCAGGAGTTTCTCACGTTTCTTCATAGGGTCTAGATGGTCCCATTCAAGACAGTTGCAGTGTCCTGCTCTACAGGACTTGGATGAACCTCTTGGTAGCTCAAGGCTAGGGTTTATCATCCAGGGCTTTTCACGGTATACAGGAGATGGGGTTGATTAGAAAAAGAAACAATGTCGTACCTGCCCCGGAATTATCAATGACCACTTCTGCTTTTTCTGGGTTGAGCCAATGGAGTGGAAATTCTTATTTTAAGAGAGGGACTGCTCACATAACCAGGCCTGTAGTGGCTCAGACAACTCCCCCCAGGAGAGAGCAGCCTGTTCACTTGATCAGAGGGGCAGGAGAACACCTGGTCTGATCATGGTGAGGGCTCCTGGGAGCCAGAGTGGAGTGTGCCTGGTGGGGTGGGGGATGGGAAGAAGTGCCTAAACACGGGTGTGAGCGGAAGTGGAGGCTAAGCCACCAAGGGCCTATCCAGAGATTTTTAAGCAAGGGGGCTTAGGAAATATAACTGGGAGCAGTAGGAGGGTCTATAGATGGGGACAGAGAGAGACTAGAGCAGGATCCAGCAGAGGTGGCTTGCAAATGAACAATTTATTAAATTCTTGAATGAACAAGACTAGGGAAACAAGCAAAGAAAAGATTAGTTCAACTGATGGATAGTGGCCACCTGAGATCTGGAGAGGAGACAGGAGGATCAGAAAGTGGAAATATTTGAGAGAATTTGAAAGAGGCAATGAGTAAGACCAATTGGGGGAGGGGTGTGTGTGTGCCCAGGCGTGCTGCAGGGGAAGGGCATGAAAGAGAGGGAGGACATCAAACACATGGATGACTGCTTGGTTGCTTGTTTGAGGGAAGGAGCGGTAGTCATAACAAAGCAGAGTCAGGGAACTCAAAAGCAGGACCAACTTTTGCTTGCAGAGGTGCAGTTTATGTCATATTTGGATGTGTTGCATTTTATTTTCATTATTTATTTATTTATATTTTTTAAAGTAGTAAGTAATGTGGAGCTTGTACTCACGACCCAGAGACCAAGGCCTGATATGGCACCAAGAGTCAGACTCTTAACTGACTAAGTCACCCAGGTGTCCCACATTTATTTATTTATTTATTTTAAGTAAACTCTATCCCCAATGTGGACTTGAACTCAGGACCCTGAAATCAAGAGTCATGTGCTCTACCAGTGGAGCCAGCCAGACAACCTTGATGTACTGTATTTTAATCCTTAACCTCAAAGCATTCTGCTGATGTCCTGTGATGAAAATGTGATTCTAAAGTTGAGTAGACAGGTGAGAAGTGAAGGGAGAAATTTGGAACTTATGCAACATGGTAGCATTAGTCTTAAGATGGATAAGCTTGGGGCTGTGGAGTGTAGAGAAAAAACAGGATTATAGATATATCCCTGGAATCACATATATTTAAAGTAGCAAGTGGAGGGAAGGCTCCTCAAGAAAGAGAAGCATTTTCAGCATCTTGGACCATTAGAGGATATTTCAGATAGAAGCTTCATGCTGGACATAGTGGAGCAGAAAGATGGGAGGAGCCAGAAGGTCAAGGAGCTCACTACCTAATATATGTGAGTAGAAGATAAATATTTATCATTTTTGTTATCAAAATTTTCTATCATGCAGTCATATGTCATTACCACTAGCATGGTCCCCACTGCTGATTCATCCAGATAACAGTAATCAAGTCAAATGAAAGACTCAACGGTAATCATGTCATAGCCTCTGGGACATCCTCTTGTTCTTTCCCAACTAGATTATAAGCCCTGAAGGGCAAGGTAAAGACTTCTTTATATTAGTGTCACCAACCTCTCTTGGAGCTTTGGGCACAATTGTGTATGTTTAATAAATGTTTAATGTCAGTACTAATGGCAACAAATGAGCTGTCTTCTTTGTATCATAGCTGCGTCTTGATGAGTATCACAAGATTTCATAAGCACTCAGCATTTTAGCTTTCTATAGTAAGAGTGGAATAATCACTCAGCTCCCTTGAAAAAAGTAAAGATGATGTTGTACATGTAATCTAAATGTTACAGTTTTCTGGTCAGTGGGTGCGGTGAAGGCAAGTAATATCAGTGACCTAGAGCTTCTATTTGAACCTTGCAACACCTCTAACCTCACTTTTAAGATGCCCCCTGTCTCTCTCTGGTTTTCTGGAAGTGGTTTCATAGGCCAGTCTGTTAGTTGGAACCTACCTTGACACCCATCATGTGCTTCCTCTCCAGAGAGTTTACCCCTTGCTCCACAGGCTCTCTCAGTCTGGGATAGATCCACTGCCTCCTTCTACATCTTGTTTCAGGGACCATTGTTTATTGCTTATGTACTCGTAAATCCCTAAGCATGCTGTTTAAGGCAGAGCGTGCCCTTAGTAAACATGAGCTGTGTGTATTCTCTCCTGGGTGATGGGATGCAGGAATGTTGGTGAGACCTTCTTATAGCATGGCTTGTCCAGCCTAAGTCATTTACCACAAACCTTTTCCTTTTTTCTTTGACCTTGACATCCTTGGAAGCAAAGGTGATTTTTGCAGGCATGAAGGGATTCTCTTACTCAGGGACCATGAAGGTGAATATGAAACATCTTACTGAGGATTCCAGTAGAAAGTGTTCATAGACCTAAAAAAGAAAACATGGTGGGTTTGAAACAGAACCAGTCTTAACTATACAGTTTTCCACTGATGAGTGAACACCTGACCTTTAAGCCTGGCCTTCAGAATTAGTATCTGTTTCCCCCCTTATGGATGACAGCAACTCTTGAGACACGAGGCTGGACTGGATTGTCCGTGGCCTTGGGCAAGGTTCCTATCAGGAAATTTGGTTTCAAGACCTTCCAGTGTAAATGTTCGGTCTTGTCTTTCTTTCTCTGCAGGAGGAGCCTGCGGCTCAGTGATCAGCCAGGTGGCAGCACAAAGCAATAAAATCCGAAGACAGGGGAGCCTTCTGTGGCTGCTCGGTTCTCCCTGCACTCACTCCTCTTTCCCCATTGTTACCAGAACAAACCCAGGACACATCTCTGCTCCCAGGGTCCCATTCTCTGAAAGCCTTTGGGTTGAAAACATACCTCCCCCCCAAACCCCGCCTCAAAAAAAGCAAAAACAAGCCACTAGAAGAGAAAGAGCAGAGACTTTGTTTAGGGCTGAAAATCTGTGGTATGTCATAGAGCTCAGAGCAGATTGGTTTAAAAAACCCTGTGGATTCCTGTGACCGTCACTGCCAGTTCCACCTCCCCTAACATGGCCCCAGTTTTACTCCATACTTGGGGTAGCAGTTTCACAGAGACACGGTGAGCAGGTGACTGATGATGGCTGTGTCCTTGTTATACTTGGAATGGTAGGAAGGAGCAAGAGGAATAGCCGGTTTCTCAGAGAAAGGCTACCATCAAGACCCCTCAGTTCTTGCAGGAACTGCTCTGGGATTGTTTTAGTGGTGCCCTGAACCCTGGAGGGGACTGAATATTTCTACCTTGGCATTGAGAAGGGTAGAGGCACAGAGAAGCCAAGGGACCACCATGTCTTGAGGTCATATATGATTCCAAAGGTTAGTGTCCTCACCATTTGGCTAGTGCTCCTCATCCTCAAGAACCCTGGTTCTTCTTCTTTTTTTTTTTTTTTTTCCTTTTTTTGAAGATTTTATTTATTTGACACAGAGAGAAGGAGTGAGCAAGAGAGAGACAGAGAGCAAGCACAAGCAGGGGAGAAGCAAGCTCCTCAATGAGCAAGGAGCCTAAAGTGGGGCTTGATCCCAGGACCCTGAGATCATGACCTGAGCTGAAGGCAGATGGTTAACTGACTGAGCCACCCAGTCACCCAAGAACCCTGGTTCTTAATTCCCACAAAGAACATTGCATATGTCATCAATTACTTGAGTAATTATAACTGTACAGATCTCTGTGTAAAGTACCAGGTGAATGTCTCCAGTATAGCAGGCCCTGTAAAAAGGAAAGAAAATTGAACAGTTAGAATCCACAGGGAACTGTTTACTTTTTAAATTTCTCAAAGGAAATTTTATTTATTTATTTGAGAGAGAGGGAGAGAGCACAAAGCAGGGGGCCGGGGAGGAGCAGAGGGAGAAGCAGACTCCCCACTGAGCAGGGACCCTGATGCAGGGCTCGGATCTCAGGACCCTGGATGGGATCATGACCTGAGCGGAAGGCAGTCGCTTAACCAACTGAGCCCTGCAGGTATCCCTTCACAGGGAATTGTTTAATAGTGGATTTTCCCTGAGTAGACCTTATGTCTCAGAGAGAAATCCTATTTCCATCTAACAATGCAGAATTAGTGAATAAACTTAATCCCTAAGAAAAGTCACTTTCTTTTGCTTCTCCAGCTATTAAGTAAAGGCTAATACCATGCGGCAATTCATATCAGCTAACGTCTTGGAGTGAATCTTAGCTGGCTCTAATCGAGGACAGCAAGAAGACATCACTTCTGTCTTGTCTAGTAGTTTGTATCCCAGACACAAGTACCTCCCTCTGCTTTTGTTACTGATTAAAGATCAAAGCACAAATTGGGAACAGCCTGAGAATCTCTCCAACTTATCATCTTGTCTTTGGACCTCTTGATAAGACTCCTGACCCTGCAGAAACTTCACTCCTTGTGACTATCCTCTGGCAGGGCCTCCCATTCGTTTGCAAGTGGCCCCCTGTGCAGGGTGCTAACACTGCCTTACTCATTCACACCTCATCCTAAGACATCATTAAAGGGGTAGGTTCTAAGATTATCCATCTAAACTTCCTGGTTTCTTTTTCTCTATTTCCTGATCCTGTGATGGGTTCAAAATATGTGTACTACCCTTAGCACTGAGAGGACTGAGTTCTGTAGAAACGCAGAAGGTTCATCAAGCTGGCCTGCTGATTGGTTCCACATAGCACCTTAGGAAGACAATGGTGGAAATAGATATTTCCCCTATGAGTATACCTTTAGGGGTCAATTGGTTTATGAGAGGATAATTTCTTTTTTTTTTTAAAGATTTTATTTATTTACAAGTAGGAAGAGAGGCAGGCAGAGAGGCAGGCAGAGAGAGAGAGGGAAGCAGGCTCCCTGCTGAGCAGAGAGCCTGATGCAGGGCTCCACCCTGGACTTTGAGATCATGACCCAAGCCGAAGGCAGAAGCCTAACCCACTAAGCCACCCAGGCGCCCTGAGAGGGCAATTTCTAAAATATTTTTATTTTTTAAATTTTTAAAATTTATTTATTTGACAGAGAGAGATCACAAGTAGGCAGAGAGAGGAGGGAAGCAGGCTCCCTGCTGAGCAGAGAGCCCGACTTGGGCCTTGATCTCAGGACCCTGAGATCATGACCTGAACCAAAGGGAGAGGCTTAACCCACTGACCCACCCAGGCGCCCCTCTAAAATATTTTAAAATATTTTAATTAATTAATTAATCAATATTTTAATATTTAAAAATATAAATATTTTAAAAACCAAGTCAAGTACATTACTAACCAGAATTGTCTCAAACTACAATATGTGACTAAGAAAATACGGATTTTATATTCCTAACAAGTGGCTCATTTTATTGTTAAAATAGATTATAGTTCTTTTTTATGACAGAGTCTAAAGGGTTGAGACTTTTCTGGAGTTCCTTAATTCTTTGTTGGGACAGGCTCACCAAATGGTATTCAGTTTAATGAAATTGATGGACCAGAATTTAATGCTTACATGCTAAGGACAGGTACTAACTTATTTAAGTCTCAGTCATTAAAATGAATTATAAGTTAGAAATTTAAAATATGTATTTTACTGGTCAGATATGATAGTTGGGGACAGTTTCTGGTTAGTAATCTACATGACTGAGAGATCATATACTTGACATAGATAACTATTATTATTTCTAATTCACAGATGTGGAAACTGAGGCATGGAGAAGTAACCAAGTAGGCAGGGGCTCAGCTAAAAGCTTGGATGTTAGTGGCGGTAATTTCTAAGATAAAAAGAAGAGTGGGTAATGGGGGAAAATCAGCAATTTCTGCCATTCTTGTTCTAATCTGTTGAACAAATGTTCACTGAGTTCCTACATTGAGCAGGGTAACAGAGTTGTTAGGAGAGGACCTCGGAAGACATCCGGCTATGATCTGGTGGTGCATGTTGCTTTATTTTCATAGTTCTTAATTTTCTGAGTCCCAGTTGCCATATCTATGAATCAGGGCTCATAACAGTGCCTGCTTTGTAGAACTGTTGGGGGGACTGAAATGAATTAACCCCTCCCCCTCATCAGGTGGTACTGTGCCTGTCACATAGTAAGTACCCGATAAATGTTAGCAGCTATTAACATACACATTGTATCATACAGGCAATTTCTGGAAATCCCAGAGCTCAGCTCCTGTATTGTGTAGGAAAGGCAAACGCCTGTGCCAGACCCTGAGTAGAGCTCTGGGATGGCAGAGGGCAGCCCAGAGGGTGGACAAGTCAGAAGGCAGTTCTGAGAGATGTCCTTCCACAAGTAACTTCACAGGACCAGGGATGAGCATTCTGGGTCACAGTTAGGGGGCAGACCACCGTGGAGGGCCCCAGACACTGAACAAAACCTTGTTGGGTGTGAGTCAGTCAGCCAGAACTCCCATTCCAGGAAGAGTCCCTATACCATGATTTAGGCCCCAAACACAGGCTTTTCCTTCCTTTTCCATCCCCTGTGAGATGCTGGGGCAGGTATGAGAGAGAACAGCTTGGTGACTGAGGAACGTTCTGCTGAGATCTGGCTTCTCTCTGATCCAACCGAGGATATGAGCGGCCCCTGTGAGAGCAGCTGAGAAAGTCCCATGTGTCACAGAACAATAAGAGGAAGATGTACATTTATTTTTTTATTTTATTTATTTTTTAAAAAATTTAAAAATATTTTATTTATTTATTTATTTGACAGTGAGAGACACAGCGAGAGAGGGAACACAAGCATGGGGAGCAGCAGGCAAAGGGAGAGAGAGAAGCAGGCTCCCCGCTAAGCTGGGAGCCTGATGCAGGCTCAATCCCAACACCCTGGGATGATGACTTGAGCCAAAGGCAGACACTTAACGACTGAGCCACCCAGGTGCCCTACATTTATTTTTCTAAAGATTTTATTTACTTATTAGAGAGAGAGAGAGAGAGAGAGATAGTGAGAGAGAACATGGGCAGGGGGCAGAGGCAGAAGCAGACTCCCCACTGAGCAGGGAGCCTGATGTGGGCCTTGATTCCGGGACCCCAAGACCATGACCTGAGCCCAGACGCTTAACTGATTAACAGCCAGGCGCCCCAACGATGTACATTTAAAAACCACACCAGGGGCGCCTGGGTGGCTCAGTGGGTTAAAGTCTCTGCCTTCGGCTCGGGTCATGATCCCAGGGTCCTGGGATCGAGCCCTGCATCGGGCTCTCTGCTCAGCAGGGATACTGCTACCTCCTCTGTCTCTCTGCCTGCCTCTCTGCCTACCTGTAATCTCTGTCAAATAAAATAAATAAAATCTTAAAAAAAATAAATAAATAAAAACCACACCAAACAAGAGCTCTAATTGGTGACACCAGGGTTGCAGTAATGAGTATGTATGCTGCTTTTAATATTTTTAGTAGATAGAGACTCAAAGAGCTTGCTTTTCTTTTTGGACAATGTGTGTATTTTGGTGGGGAAAGAGGGAGAAACATAATGAAGATTATTCCCCCCCTTAATTCTCTTTTTTCCTGCTTTATTCCTCTTTTCCTCAACCTCCTCCTTCTCCATTCCCTTCTAATTGTCGTCATCATCCCAACACCATGATCACCACCATCTTCACCATCCTCAGAAGTTTCTAGTGGAAGGCATTGAAGCTTTGGAGAACAACGAGGTTAAGTCCAGGCTTATGTTAGTCAGTGCAGGAAGCAGAACCCACTCCAGCTATTTTATGCAGTCAGGGAAGAATTTAGCACATGTTTACAGGAGGGATGGGAAGTAAACTCTGGGCTAGGCCTTCAAGAGACTCAAAATTGCCTTACTAGCCTGCCACAATCAAGAAGAGAGCCAGGATGCTGCAACAGGAACAGTGGGAAACTAAAGTATGTCACAGTCATAGCTATGGTCTGGTGTTAGGGACTTGCTGTTTCTATCATTTCCTCTGACACTACAAAGCTAGTGATCAGACACTGGAAAGCCATGTAGGGACCCCCCCAATCTCCATGACCATTCTTGCTAGAGCAGCAGCTGGCAGCAGGAAGATAGGCTTGTGGGGAGACAATTTTCCATGGGTCTCTTGTGTCTGCACACTATGGAGATGTACTTGACTGTCTTTTCAAGGCTGCTTGCATAAAAAATAGCTTTGGGGATAGAGGTAGCATTCTCTTCCAGTCCCTGGGGGAGCTGGGGCTTGAGGAACCAGCACAAGGAAATGCTGACATTCCGGCTACTGCTGTGCTGTTGGTAATAAGTCCTTGTCTCAGACCCAGGGGTCTCGTGTCTCCTCCCAGCATCTCTGTACTGCGGTGGACTAACTTGTTAGCTTGCATGCAGAGTAAAACCTCAGACCCTTCATAGTTCTTGACCAGACTCCCCTCACTTCTGGCTTCCAAATATTGAAAAACCTTTTATATAACCTGAACCTTGGCTGCAAGGGAGCCTGAATTAGGTGGGTTTAACTTTCGATACTCTGCAGTGCAGAGAAGCACCATGTGGACCACACTTCCCTCTAGGGGCTTGTCATCTAGTTGGGATTTATAGTCACAGCTCCCACTTAACTGGGCTGCCCCGCCAGCTGGGAACTGTGATAGGTGGGTTACCTAAGTTGCTATGAATCCTCACAACAGCTCTCTAACATAGCTTATATTTCACTCTTTTTCTTTATGGAAATACTTGCACAGGGATTCAGAGATGTACAGGGCCATACAGCTCTTTACCTGAGTCCGATTCAGACTTGGGTCTGCCTGACTCCACTTCCCCAGCTAGCATCTTGGTGAAAGTTCTATTCCAGAAACATCCAGAGAAGAGCTCTCACTACCCTGGGGCAGGAAAAGGGAGGGGAGGCTCACGGGTCTTCCAGGAAGAGTAGGACTTAAGTTAACAGGGTGCAAATGGGTGGATGAGATGGGCAAGAGAGAGAAGCTGGGAAGGGTGGCATGATAGGGTGCACAAAAGTATGTGTTGGGGAGATACTGAATCTCGTGGGCATAGAGGTATAGTGTAAAGGTCTGGTAGAAAGGCTGGTGAATTTCAGAATAAGACTGGATCCTACAGATAGTGGTGGGAGTAGGAAATTGCCACTGCCTATCTCCCATTACCTTCTTTTTGCCACCATCTTGTCTGTCTTGTCTTTCGATCCAGATGATTCCTGGGAATGAGAGTTCATCATTTCTCTAAACCAGGCAATTCCGGGAGGGGAAAATGGCTGCCGGTTCAGCCAGCACCACAGCCTGTCTGTGAAGGCCAGGGAGGCAGCCTCTTCCCCAAATTCTCCAGTGCAGGACCAGCAGAAGGAAGGCGTTAGCATAAAATGGAGAGAGAGCATGGAATATAGCTCACATTAGCAGACAATATTGCTTTGATTGCAGACAACACACATGAATTGAATTGATAAAGGAATCTTCCCATCAAAGCCAGAAATGAGTGGAAATTAACTTTAACAAAGTGAGCAACCGTGCTCAAGAGACAGATAGAAGAAACCTACCGCATACTTTGTACATGTCAGAGACGTAGAGGAACAAAGTGTTCAGGCCCATCAGCGAGCGCAAGAGTGATTAATAAACACTTACACGGACATTCATCTGACAGGCGACTGACAAAGCCCCACAATGATGGGGAGAAGGGGCATTTCTTCTTGATAGATGTATCTGAAATGCTCATTTACTCCTTTTTGATGGATTTAAATGTCCAGGTATTCTCTCTCCATAGAAATTGATTCTGAAATGGTGCTGGGTTAAAAATAAGGGCTAGAAATTTAACTACATCGGTGTGGCAGAAAATGTATTCGTCCTCGTCATCAATGCATAGATTGAAATGTGCTCTAGTTTAATGGAGGTTTGCGGGGGTGGGGTGGGGGGAGGGCTACTTCTCCTTGTTCTTTTTTAAAGTCTCAAGTGAGAGACAGGTATGAAATCACTTTGCCTGAAATTCTGTGAACAGCGTTAGAGAAGAAATACTAACCTTTTTCTCGCCGGTCTGAAACAGTTCAAAAATCATCTATTGGAAACCAGTTCTCAAAGAATAGGCTTAAATTTGGACTTAACTAAGATTTGCATTGGGTCTAAATTTTCCAATGGATGAGGCATGAATGTGACCACAGAGGACTGATTAACATGGTCCCCAGAAGGCAGAGAAGCTCGTGTATTCAGGCCCCCGTCCACTTTTCTCTTCCCAGAATACAAGGCAGGGCTGGGTCTGTCAGATTGCATTATTCACCATTGGTCCCCACGTCCCTTTCTCTTGCCTGTGACACCCAACCCCAAGCAGCCTCCTGGCATTTCACTTGGAATTCTCCTTGCCTGCTCAGGCAGACCTTATGGAAGTGTGTGTCTGAGAAAAGGAGTCCCGTTTGTGTAGAAATTATGTAGCTTCTCCCTATACCAATGGTGTGATGACTCAAAAGGTACTCTCAGGTACAAGTCTCCCTGGAAGACAGTGTGTGTCTCCCATCAGTCTCTCCAGACTGCCTAGGGCAAGAGAAGTCTGGCTTTGGGGGCTCTATATAGGGCAACTGTAGTTGATTTCTTCATTCCCATTCCCAATGACTCAGACACCATAAGTGGTATCATGAATCTTAAAGTAAAATAGAGGAAGCATCCTTAGAGTTCCTAAGACTCTTTTTTGGGGGGAATAATTACCTGGACACCAAAGCACAATTCATGGTCCACTGGCCATGGCCAACCCCACGCTGTCCCTAGAGGGGTTAAACAGACTATAGTGAGCAAGACTGTCTTCCTTTGGGCTTTCATCCCTGAAAGACTCAAAAGAATTTGATAAATTAAAGAATGTCGTCCAGTGCTCTAGAGGGTGGCACTCTATCTGTTAGAAATTCTTCTAGCTGCAAATGACAGAAAATTTGACTTACAGTTCTTTCAACACACAGCACATGATTTTTTTCCCCCAAAACACCAAAAAAAACCAACAAAACAAACAAACAAGAAACCCAGCTATGCTTCTCTTATCTTTCCTTTCTGGCATCCCTGGTCTGTTGTCTTTTGTATTTGTCTTTTTGTTTGTCCTTGCATGGTAGGCAGAAGGCTGCTAAATTTCCCATGTTCCAGGCAGGGAGTAGTAGAAGAAGATGGACAAAGGGTGGGCCACTGCCTTTTCATCAGGAACCACAGCTTCCAGGGAGCAACAACCCTATCAATTTCTGCTACATGCCACCCTTACTGGAAGGGAACCAGGGGAAAAGGGAGTGGGGTGAAGATTAGGTCAGCCAACCAATGGAACTAATGGTGTCTACAAGTACCAATAGCCATGACCACACAAAAGAGAACGAGGGGGCACCTCTGGGATGGAAACTGTGATCAGATATGTCTTGATCAGCTTGGGCTGCTGTAACAAACACCATAGGCTGGGGGGCTTAAACAACACAAATTTATTTTCTCATAGTTCTGGAGGCTAGAAGCCCAGGATCAGGGTGCCAGCATGGTTGGGTTCTTAGTAAGTGTTCCCTTCCTGGACATCTCAGGTTCTCACATGGTGTGTCTCTCCCTTGAACAGAGAACAAAGTGCTCTCCAGTCTTTTCTTATAAGGGCACTAATCCGACCATGAGGATTCCACCCTCTTGACTTAATTACCTCTCAAAGCCCCACCTTCTATTACCATCACCTTAGAGGTTAGGATTCCAACATATGAATTTGGGAGGTGGTGACAAAAACATCCAGTCCAGAGAGGGACCATAGGAATTGCAGGGTAGGTTTTTGTTGTTGTTGTTGTTTTTAAAGATTTATTTTTTTGTTTTGGGGGGTCAGGGAAGTGGGAAAGGGAGAGAGAGAATCTCAAGCAGACTCCCTCCTGAGCAGGGAGCCGGACACAGGACTCAGCGTGACCTGAGCTGAAACCAAGAGTCAGGCGCTTAACTGAGTAAGCCACCCAGGTGTCCCATGTACGTAGGATTTTAAGTGAGGTCGACTCAAGATTTGCAACCTCAGAGTCCTGGCACTACACAGCCTGCCAGGCTTACATTTTCTTTCCATGTTTGATTGTAATAGCTTATCTGCCCGCCCCATCCCAGGAACTATGGGAAGTCCAGTACCTCCCAAAGTCTCTGGGGATCCCTGCATCCTGCTTCCACTGAAGCCCTCCCCTTCTCCCTGCAGAATGACCTTTCATGCTGACTCCATCCTTCCTCTGTTATTCTCCGATGGCACCGATAACACAGGGGTCTTGCATGTTCTATTTTCAACTCATCAAAAACCAGGGGTGTGTGAATATCTTTCATTAATTTCAGTTGGCTGGTGTTTACTTTAATCAACTTCTTGCCTAAAGAATTAAACAAAATTAAAATTTTGTCCTAAATACAAAATTCTTTCTCAGAATGGTGAGTCTGCATTTTAGAATGTTTTCAGAAGGATTATTTACCTTTTTTTTCATTTTTAATATGATTTTCAGAACAGTATTCTTTTCCACCTTGCGATAAATTCTTCTTTTCTTTTCTTTTTTCTTTCCTCTTCTTTTCTTTTTCAAAGAAGGGGGGTTTGCAGAGGGAGAGGAAGAATCTTAAGTCAGCTCGACACCCAGCATGAAGTCCCACAGGAGGCTTGATCTCATGACCCTGAGAATATGACCTTGAGCCGAAATCAAGAGTTGGACACTTAGGGGTGCCTGGGTGGCTAAGTGGGTTAAGCCTCTACCTTTGGCTAAGGTCATGATCCCAGAGTCCTGGGATCAAGCCCTGCATCCTCTCTGCTTAGCAGGGAGCCTGCTTCCTCCTTTCTCTCTCTGCCTTGCCTCTCTGCCTACTTGTGATCTCTCCCTCTCTGTCAAATAAATAAATAAAATCTTAAAAAAAAAAAAAAAAGAGTTGGACACTTAGCTACCGACCAAGCCCAGGTGCCCCCGATTTTCCTTTTTTTTTTTTTTTCAAGGTTTTTTGGGCTGCTTTTAAATTTTTTAAAATTTTTAAATTAACATATAATGTTAATTTATTAACAGGGGGGCTGTTGTATTTTTATTGTGAACTAAATACATAACTGAGCACTAGACTCACCTTTTTTAATGGACTTTATGGTCATTCATTTCCTAAGACCCAACAGTCATATTTTTTTAAAAGAGAGTGAGGGGGGAAAAAAAGCTGAAGCTGTTTTTTGTGGGGTTTTTTGTTTGTTTGGTTTGGTTTTTTTTTAGTTTTTGCTACCCATCACAAATATGAAAATGAACCTTTTCTATTTTCTTTGGTAATAGCTAAGGGCAAAGACCACAAATTAACCTCTCTCTATTAGGTACAATCAATGAAGATCGAGTTTTTTCCCCCTAGTCTAGACTCCTGTTTGAGAATGAATGTTAGAATGAGGCACATTTCCTGCAAAGGCCTAAGGACACAGGTACCTGCTGATTATCATCCATGAGACTCCAGGAAGTGCCAGTCCTGGAGCTCAGGTTTGGGGCTGTCTCACGGCAGGAGGCAGTGATGGATGGAGTTCTAGTTTGAAGGTCTGAGCTGCTGTGAACGAGCCACTCCTGCTGTGCCCGCTGGGGGACTGAGCTTTCTCAACAGTCACGTTGGCTCTCAAACCCTGTGCTGTTTCTATGATAGGCCGAACTGGGAGCTGCTTTTGACACTGCGTTGGGGGAGCACGGACCCCCACATCTGAGTACGCTGAATTGGGGGAGAGCCAGGCAGTCACAGGACATTCAGAATCAGGCCATTAGGGATTTAGTCGAGCTCTGGAATGAAGAGGGGACATAAAGCTGCTTCCTTTGGGGGCTTCCCTCAAGACAGCTGGGAGCTCATCTAGGGGAGTTGAAAGTACAACCCGGAATGTTGCGTCCATGTCCTGCAGGACAGCCCCTGCTTCAGCTGAGCCCTTCCAAAGAGGGAACTTGAAGTTGAAAGCATAAGACTGCCCTTGGAAGAGGACTCACATCTAGGCTAAATCACCTATACCCACATCATCCAAGACTATAGTCATTTGGAGAGGGGCCAAGGGGGAGATGCCCTTCAGCCCCAGGAGCCATAACGAGGCAAGGGCCTCTTCCAAACGATGTAGGTGCAGGTGCTTAAGAACCATTGGAAGGAGGGGGAACTCTGGAGTTTGGGGAACCAGGATGGCAGCTGGGGCTGGAGGCTGAGATCCAAACGCCTTTGTATTGGTCATTCATTCACCCACTTAAGAGCCAGTCACTGGCACTCTGCTAGAAGCTGAGGTCACATAGACATGTTTCAGACACCGTCTGGGCTGCCATGGACACTTTACCCATGTAAGAAAGAAGGTTGGGATATCTCCACCCAGAACTGCAGGGGCCAGGGGAGGAATGGGGCGTTTGTCAGGGTGGGCAATTCTTGAGATGAGATTTGAGCAACGGGAAGGTGTTGTTCCGGTAGACTGTAGGGAAAGGTGTCTCAGGCAGAGAAATCACGTGAGCGAAGGCCCGGAGCAGAAACAGCCTAGCCTCGGGGAGATGAAGGCAGTTCTATAGGACTGGAGAACGGGGCTGAGGCTGGGGGAAAGGCGAGGCCAGAGAGATAAATGGGGTTTAGAAGAGCTCTGCTCAATTAAAATAGTATGTGGGCCACACATGTGATTTTAATTTTCATAGTAGCCGTATTGAGAAAAATAAAGAAAAAATAAGTGAAATCATTTTAATAATATACATTTGACAATCTAAAATATTATCATTTCAACATATGATCAATATAAAATTATCAGTGAGATGTTTTATATTATTTTTTAAGACATCAGAATCTGCTGGGTATTTTGCACTTATCTGCATTGGAAGTGTTTTATAGCCATGCGGGGGTGGTACCGGGCAGTGGGTGTATGTATGTATGAAGGGACTATTGGGCGGGCTGGGAGTCGATGTTGACCTGGGAACAAAGAGGGTTACTTTTGGGTTCTAAGAAAAATCTCGGGCTAGAGTGGGAAGAAGAACCAATTGGGGCAGAATGGTGTTAGACCAGGCGAAAGGAAATGCCCAGAAATAGAATACTATGCAGAAGTATGTGTATGTGAGTGTGTGAGAAAGAAAGAAGGAGAGAGAGAGAGTGGAAAAGATGCACATGCATATATTTCTTGGGAAATGCACCTCATAGCAGAATCAGCAAAATGTCTCATAACAAATGTGGCTAATTTAACCACGTGTGTTTTTTGGTGTTCCATGCAGACAACCTTCTAGTGTTGTGGTGGCAGGGTCCCCCCTGTCCAGGCAGAGGCTCTCTGGGATCTAGCCCCTGGGGCTGCTGGGGTGGTGCTCTGAAATGGGAGCCAGTGTGGGCAGGCAGGAGGTTGGCATGTACCCCCGCCTCTCCTGAGGGCACGGGAAGATCCTAGAACCTGGGGACAGGTGGAACTGTGTCTTCCCAGACACTTAAGCTTTGCTCTGGGCACCTTCTCTGAGCCTTGGCTTCCTTATCTCCAAGATGGACATCATAGCTCACCTGACAGGGTTATTTAGAGAAACACATGGGACAATATAAGAAAATGGCCTGGAGCAGAGCCACCGATGGCTGCCACCCAGGGAGCACTTGGGGCTGTCTAGGTCTCATTCTGTCACAGGCTCCGATGTTGTGTCCAGCAATCTTGCTGCCCCTTCTCCTTTTAGTTAGTGAATAGTACTTGGAGGTACTAAATGGACCAGGGGCAGCCATCGTGCACTTACTTGCAGGAACTTCAGAAGTGGGAGTACCCTCCCCTCCCCTCCCCTCCCCCTCCCCCCCTCTTCTCCCCTCCCCTTCCCCTTCTTTTCCTTCCCTTCCTTTCCCAGGAGTCTGACTCTCTGCCCTATCTCCCTATTTCCAGAATACAGATTCTGCTGCTTCTCAGCATATGCTGGCCTCAGTCTTCTCTGCAGGTGAGCATAATTATAGCCACCTCCTCTAGGGCTATTATGACACAAAATCGGGCCTGTGAAAGCTCTTCATTGAGCTGTCACAGACCTGACATTTCACCAGAGAAAATTACTCCAGGCCTGTCCTGTCCTGCAGGGACATCCAGGGGATGATGTCTTGTCTCGGGAGGTCTGAGAGTGCTGCAGGGTGGGGGAGATTCAGAAGAGGGTAGAGAGGCTGCATATCTCAGGGAGAGAGCAAGGCGTTGGAATGGTAAGTGCACTTGCGTGTTCGTGGGTGTTGGTATGCTCTGGATGATCAGAAAGCTGCTTTGGCGCATGCGTGGCCATCTTCCTCTGTTCTCTCCTTGGGTTGGGCGGAGCCAGTGATCATTACAGTGCTTGTCGGAAGCATTGTTCTAATCAGATCTTGGTGCCACAGGGGTGCCCCAGACACTCAAGGTAAATACGGGCCCAAGGAAGCCCTGTCTGAATATAAAATTCTGTCCAGAGAAGTCTTGGAGATGGTCTATTTACATATGTGCCTGTGAGTGTAGGCAGGAAGCAAATTGTAAATCTGCATCAGCTGGGGCCGTAACATGGAGCCCTTGGCTGAGCGGGGTCCTCGTTGCATCCCCAGCGGGCACGTGCATCTGTGGTCTGTTCTCAGGGTTGGCGCACGACCCAGGCTGACCTACTGATACGTAGACACTGTCCTGAGAGCCCGTCTGGCTGAGCAGCAGTTCTCTGTGTGGGGAAGCCTGGGGCTTGCTGTCCTTTGGGTCAGGGTCAGGTGCAGATTTCAGTACTATGAACAAGGTGACCTTGAGCAAGTCATTGACTTTCCCTAAGCCCAAGTGTTCTCAACTGCAAAGCAAAGCTAAAAATACTTACTTGTTTTTCTACACAGGAAAGGTATAAATCACAAATGAAAGGATTTGTTAAGTGCTTAGTACACAAAATCTCTAGGCCAGTGCGTGGTACTATTATTATTATCTCTCCCGTGAGGAACTGTTCAAAATGCACTGCAGGACCCCCGAGGAGGAAGTCTGAGTTGATTGTGAGAGTGCACATGAGGGCTGTGCCCTGGTAGGGACTCCCCATGGTGCACCAGGGCCCAGAACACCACTTCTGCGTCACACTGGCACACCTGGCCCTAGTTGATGACCCATGCATCAATCTCAAGCCTCTTGAGACCCCAGGCAAATCCAGGTCACTAAGGCCAAGGAGCCTGGACAACTTGGACTTCCTCTGGCTGCCAGTGGTCTCCAGAGGGCTCCAAGCTGGTGAGTGCAGGTGGTTCGAGATCAAAATGGGAAAGATCACCGATTCCCATGAGGTGAACATCACCCAGGGCAAGCCTACCAATGACCAGGGGCTGGTTGTCTGTCTTGCAGGACTTATATTTTCCTTCAGATTTAATCACACTTGGGAGTTCTGATGCACCTTCCCAAACTCACAATAGGCTAATGCATGAGGCTAGAATAACTGCTTACGGATTTTCAGTGAAAAACCTTATGGTCCACCTGACCAGGTCAACACATGGTTTCCTATTATTAGATGGGCTATGCAAAAAGCAGAATTGTATTCTGACTGTATTGGTACTGTATTAGTACCAAAAGGTTATTTAGTGAGCTTAGAGTTGGAGCAAAGGGAATTGTTTAGATGAATTCAATAATAATGTGAGGACAGATACACTCTTTTCCCTAGAAGATAACCCAGCCAAGGGAATAAGGCAGGGTCAGGTTCTTTCTTGGTCAAACTGCCCTATTTCCAGAGATCAGATTGACACTGCCAACACAGGTCTTGGGAGCATACCTATTCCTAACCTTCCATTATTGACCCATCTGTCTTCTCATTGGCATTTTGTTTTTTTAGCTCTGGATCACATCCAGTCAGAGTGGGATCCCACAGGCCCAGCATCCATTGATTTTTGCAATCAACTGTTGTGTTGATTGCACAGTTTACCTCCACAGAGGTAAACTTTATTCCTTATTTCCAAATGCTTTGGAAAGAAAGGCAGGTGGAGACTAGGCTAGGCATTTGTGGGTGGAGTGTAATGATTCCAGGAGGTCTGTCTGACTTGGAGTGAGATGCCCACCACCTGGGCATGTGGGCGGGAGGCAGCTGAGGGACACTGGGCTCGGGCCTTAGCTCCTGACCAGAGCTGAGTGGTGGTGGGACTGGTGGTCAGACAGGTAGAAGAGTCAGGTCTGCAGGACAGCAGAGCCACATGACTCACCCAGGAAAGCAAGGCAGAAACCTGGTCCTGAAGCCTGAGCAGGCCAGGCAGGTGGTGAAAGGAGAAAGCAGCAACAGGGTCTTGGCTCTCCTGTCAGCCCCCAGGGCTCACCAGTTACAGAGAGAGCCGCAAAGCCAACACCAGGCGTCCTGTGCTATTGGGGACTGGGTCGGGTTGTTCAGGGACTGTGAGGGGTGGACTCTGCCTGCGGGTGGGTCTGTGGCCTACAAGGCCCTGGTATGCTCAGCTACATGGTACCAAGGCTAGTAGAAAAGGTTTGGAGAGAGGGCGATGTTGACAAATGTAGGGAGAACCAATGTGAATCTCGTGGGCCAAGTAAATATTCTCTGATGTGTTTCGGACAGCTATTTGCCAGGTCAAAGTGAGTTGGAGTCCTCCTGGGGATCTTCTCCTCCCTGCCCTAGGCTCCCTTCAGCAGCTTGCTTTAGGGACAGGCCTGTGGCATCTTTCTCAGACTATGAACCACCACTTGCCACTGTTATCCACAGCACCGTGTCTAAGATTCTGTGCCAGGGCAAGTGGTGACAAGCATTGGCTTTAGAGAGAGATGTGGCTTGAATCCCAGCTCTGCCACCTGCTGGCTATGGAACATTGTGCAAATCAGTTAACCTCTATACCTCCTCAAGTCCTTCTGGGTAAAATAGGAGTATTCATTTTTACCTTATAAGGGCCAGTTTCTGGCCTGAGTCATCTCTCAACCAATCTTTGTTGACTGATAAGTTGAGGTGATGCTTTTAAGGTTCTTAGACAGTGAGTGACAGAGAGTGAATGTTCCATGCTAGGAAATAGTATTAACATTGTCATGTGTAGGACTGCAGAACTCAGGGCCCAGCCACATGGGTCATGGGTGACCCAAGCCCCCAGACACAACGATTGAGAGGACAGTGCACATCTCCCAGTCCCGGGCCATGTGGCCATGGTGTCAGACCTCAGGCTGCACAAACAGAAGGGAATTTAATGTTGTGATGGTTTGTTTCAAGTGCTTCTGTGCAGTAAACCACAGTCACCTGGGACAGTGCCTTCTTTCACACCACCCATTGGATGAACATGAGCATCCATGGAAGGGCGTGTGCCTTGACTCATTTTTCCCATGCAGCATCTGAATTTGCTCCTGCACAGAAGAGGCCAGAAAGCATTCTTTTCCCTTGTGGCTAACAGGATAGAAGCATATGTTCTTCTCTTAATGCAGCACAGACAGCCTTAGGAGCATCTGTGACCAGCCATTTCATGTCCTGATGAGGCTTCATCTCTTCTAGGCATGGACATGCATGGAGTCCACACAGAACAGTTCCCAAGATAAAATAAATGACTGCTGCTTGCCTCTTAAAATATTTTATTTACTTATTTGACAGAGAGAGACACAGTGAGAGAGAGAACACAAGCAGGGGGAGTAGGAGGGGGCAAGCAGGCTTCCCCCTGAACAGGCAGCCCGATGCAGGGCTTGATCCCAGGACCCTGGGCAGACACTTAATGACTGAGCCATCCAGGTGCCCCTAAAAATAAGTTTATTTATTTAAATAATCTTTAGACCCAATGTGGGGCTCAAACTCACAACCCCGAGATCAAGAGACGCAAAGTCTACTGACAGAGTCAGCCAGGTGCTCCAAGCTTTCAGTATTCCTACTGATCTTGTGTCTACTCAGTCTATCAATGATCAACACAAACATAATTTTAGATTTTTCTATTTCTCCTTGCATTCTTTTTTTTTTTTTTTTCTCCATGTAGTTTCAAGGTCTACTATCAGGTTCATACATTTTTAGGTTTGTTATATCCTAACAATGAATCAATTCCTATATCATTACATGGTTACTCTATCTTAGTAATATTCTTTGTTATGAAGTATACTTTGATATTAACATAACTACTTCAGCTTTCTTTTGATGGGTATTAGCAAGGTATATCTTTTCTCATTATTTTACTTTTGATCTAGTTGGATTTTTATATCTACAATGGGCTTTCTGTATGTAAAAATTGACAATTAGATAAAAATCTCTGCCTTTCATTTGGGGTGTTAGGCCATTTACATGTAACATGCATTGAAATGTATTACATTTAATGTGTATTAATATGATTTTGCTATTATTTGTTTTCTGTTTTTCCCACCTGTTCTTTGTTGTCTTTTTCCATTTTTCTACTTCATACATATATAATATTTTCAAAGATTTAATTTATTTTTTTGGCAAAGACACAGTGAGAGATGGAACACCAACAGGGGGAGTGGGAGAAGGAGAACTGGATTCCTGCAGAGCAGGGAGCCCAGTGTAGGGATTGATCCCAGGACCCTGGGTTCATGACCTGAGCTGAAGGCAGATGCTTAAAGACTGAGCCACCCAGGTGCCCCCTTACTTAACTTTTTGAATTATGGAATATAGTTATAATAATTGTCTTAATATTCTTTTTGGCTAATATTAATGTTTGTGTCAATTCTGGGTGGGTTTTGATTAATTGATTTTCCTTCTCACTGTTGATCATATTTTTCTGCTTTGCTGCATGCCTGGTAATCTCTGACCAGATGTCAGACATTGTAAATTTTTCCTTGTTGTGTGCTGGATATGTTTGTATTACTGTAAGTATTCTCAAGCATTGTTTTGGAATGTAGTTAAGTTACTGGTAAACAGTTTGGTCCTTTTGAATCTTGCTTTTAAGATCCGTTAGGCAAGGCCATAGCCATGCCAAGTCAAAGGCCACCATTTTCTCCTACTGAGCAAGACCCTTCAGAATAGTTCACCCAACACCCTGAGAATTGTGGGGTCTTCCAGCTCTGCTGGTGGGAGCAAGTACTACTCCCAGCCTTGTGTAGGTACTGAAAACTATAGTGCAATGAGATTAGTGCTGTTCTCTCTCTTCCTTTTGCATAGTTCTTTCCCCAGCTTCATGTAGTTTCCTTACATGTATATGTTGATCAATATTCTGAATAGTCAAGGGAATCCTCTGCAGATTTCTGGGTCTTTTCTCTATGCAATTTTCTTCTCTGTGAACTCCTGCAACTTTGGTTTCCCCAGACTTTTAGGTCTGTCTGCTCAACTCAGGAGTCCATAGGGCTCCACTTGGCTTCCTTTCCCTGGGCTATGGCCTCAATACCCTCTCATGGTAGTAATTTGGGGCAGTCATAGAGTTCATCTCATTGTTTTGTTTTGTTTTGTTTTTTCTGTCTTTTGACGGTTACTGTCCTTTATTGCCCAATATCTGGTATCTTGAAAATCACTGTTTGAAACATTTTATCTTTTAATTTGGGGTAGTGGAAGCAGAAGAGTGGTTTTAGTTGAGAGGGTATATCTGGTTCTATTCTTCCATCTTGGCTGGAAGCAGAAGTCCCAAGTCTATATTTTGATAAAATAAGTCCAACAAATAGAGATGCACAATAATGCAAGTGTTTTTTTTTTCTTATAGCCATTGTAATAGTCCTTTACCAATTACAAGTTTCATAAAGTCAAAACTGAGTTTATTTCTGTGCTATCTATTGAAAAAGGAATAACTAGAATATAGTAATTCACACAAGAATTTATAATATAAGTTATATCAGTCTTGGTTCATTTACTTTTTTTCATTCACTTTTTTAATGAATATTGAAACACTTACTAGGTAACTATGGTGTGTCAGATGCTGTGTAAGTCAAAGAAGATAACAAAACTGGCATGCTCATGGAAGTCACTGCTTTGAGGAAGACAGTCCTGAGAGAAAAATATGTATGATACAGTGAGATTGGTGCTGTGGTGGGCAGGTGAAGAGTGGTTTTGAAGCACATAGAAGGGGGTAAACACTCGGACTGCGTGTGTGTGTGTGTGTGTGTGCGTGCATGTGTGCCCATGCATGTGTCTGTTGGGGGTGGGTGGAAAGGAGCTGGTCTTAAAGGCTACCTGGAGCAAGGGATGCTTGAACTGAGACCAGATCTAATAGTTTATAACCAGAATGATGATGCCCCAACCAGAGTTAGGGGTGTGTGTGAAAATCAGGTGATGAGAAAGAATACATAGATTTTCTGGAGACTGCAGCACATCAGTTTGGCTGGAACACAGGGGCCCAAAGGGCTGGGGAGCTTGTGGGGAGATGTGAGACACTCCACATCATTTACAAAGGAATAACCTTCATGGTGCTTCCTCAGAGAGCAAAAATGGGCTGTGAGAGCTATTGGGCTCATCTGTTTTATAACCTCAGTGTGTCAAATCAGGGAACTTTTTAAAAAAATAAAACAGGGGCACTTGGGTGGCTCAGTGGGGTAAGCCTCTGCCTTCGGCTCAGGTCCTGGGATCAAGCCCTGCATCGGGCTCTCTGCTCAGCAGGGAGACCGCTCCCCTCCACCGCACGCCCTGCCTGCCTCTCTGCCTACTTGTGATCTCTCTCTCTGTCAAATAAATAAATAAAATCTTAAAAAAAAAAAAAAAAGACAACAGAAACCACTCAGAGTATGTCCTCTCCCTCTTACTGCCCCAAAGGAGAAGAACAAAGGCAGAAGGCAGTGCCAAAAACAACACCTAGAGCCAGTTTCATGCTCAGAAGAGAACACTGCACTTCCGCCTTATGGTTTTGGGTTTTTGACATGATTAGAGAACCTTCTCTAGTAGCAAATTATAGAAATGATCCCTAATAGTATAGTCTTAAACCAGGGACTATTTTAACTGAGTCGTAGCTAGTTTCTTTCTGGTCTAGCAGTATCCAGTTGTCTTCTTAGCAAACCCTTGATCATGCTTCAGTGTCCATCCTAATACTAGAAGAAAACCTACGGGTGAATAATTCTGTGATCTTGCTGATGGGGAAAGTCTGTGGAACAAAAAGGTAAAAATATTCAATGACAGGAGTGGCAGCCGATTTCACAAATATTCAATACTTCTATATATGAAAAGTGCTTAAACTAAAATGAAAAGGTAGAAAACCTGATAACTTTTGGGAAGAAATCTTGGTATTTTCTTTTCTTTTCTTTTTTTTTTTTTTAAAGATTTTATTTATTATTTTTTTGAGAGAAAGAGAGAGAGAGAAAGAGAGAGCCTGCAAGCTAGAAGAGGGGCAGAGGAAGAGGGAATCCCAAGCAGATCCTGCACTGAGCACAGAGTTTGAAGAAGGACTTGATCCCATGACATTGAGATCATGACCAGGAGATCACCACCCATGCTGAAACCAAGAGAAGAACACTTAACCGACTAAGCCACTCAGGTGCCCCAATCTTGGTGTTTTCTATTATAATTTAAAATGTGTGACTCAGCAGTTGAACTTGTATTAAATTACTCTTCAGAAATACACAAACCAGTGCACCCAGATACGCGTATGAGGGTATTAGCAATAGGGCTGTTTGTGGTAGTGGTAGTTGTGGTGGTAGAGAGAACTGAAAACAACCTAAAAATTCCTCTGGAGAGAACTAGCTGAATAAGGTATGCTCTACTTAGACAATAGGATACCACACTGTTTAATTTAAAAAGGTAAATTTATATGCACAGACATAGATGTCAAAGATATAGACAGATATAGATACGTATACAGCTATAGATATATAAACTTACACATAAATAGACTATACCCAAGATACACACATAGACATACTCATATTTAGTAAGATACATGGCAAAAAAAAAATCTGCTGGAATAAATGTCAACCATTCTATTAGGTTCCTTTTATTGCTATAACAAATTACTACAAACTTAGTGACTTATAATGACACAGATTTACTCTCTTTTAGTTCTGGAGGTCAGAAGTCTGAAGTCAGTCTCCCTGGGGCTGAATCAAGGTGTTGGCAAGGCTAGTTACCTCTGGAGGTTCTAGGGAAGAACACATTTCCTTACCTAACATTTACATTTTCTCCCAAATTCTCCCCCAAATCTATAGCTTCAATTCAATCCAATCCCAATCAAAATTGAAGCAGGAATTTTTAGCAGAATGTGACAAGATTATTCTAAAATTTATACTGACATGGAAACAACCATGGACACCCAAAACAATGTTGGAAAACAAGAATAAAATCAGAAGACTAACACTTTGTGATTTCAAGACTTACAAGGGTATGGAATCAACACGTCAACAGATAAAGAGATCAGTGGCACAGAATGTAGAGTCAGCATCAGATCCACGCAAATATGGACAATTGATTTTTGTCAAAAGTGCAGTGTCAAATCTGTGGAGAAAGGACAGTCTTTTCAATAAGTGTTGCTGGATCAATTGGATAGCCATATGCAAAATATGAACTTCCAACATACTTCTGTTGTATGTAAAATTGACTCAAGATGGATCACAGATGTAAAAGCAAAACCTAAAATCTTAAAACTTCTTGGATAAATGAAGAAAATATTTATCCCTTGGATTAGGCAAATATTTCTTAGATATGACACTGAAGACATGATTCATAAAAGAAATCATTGAAAAATTGGGCTTTCCCAAAATGAAAAATGTCTGGTTTTTGGAAGATACTGTTAAGAGAGTGAGAAGACAAACCACTGACTGAGAGAAAATATTTTTAAAGTATATATGAAAATAGAAAATCTGTATCCAGACTATATAAAGAACCCTCAAAGTTCAATAATAAGAAAGCCATGCAATTTTTTAAAGGAACAATTTGAAGAGACACATCACCCAATAAGACATCAGGTCAAATAAACCCATGAAAAGAAGCTCAATTTTATTTAGTCAGGAGGGAAACACAAGTTAAAACCACAATTAGGTACCACTATCCACTTATTAAGAGGGTTAAAATTTAAAAAATACAGAATGTCAGGTTTGGAAGGGCCTTTGGGATCCTGGAACTGTATGTGGCAGATCCTTGTGATATATTTTCTCATGGACCCTCATAGCAAAAAGAAGGGGCTATTAATATTCTTATTTGCAGATGCCAAAATCTAAGCACAGAGCAAATATCAATGGTGTTTCCAAGCTAGTTACCATCATGTCTTCACATTTCTGCTCTCCTACTTTGAGAACCTCATGCCCATAAAAACTAAAGACTGTTTTACAAGTGTCCCCACCTTGACATTTTAAATGATTTTACTTGTTTCAGCCTTGTTCCCACATGCCCTAGTTCTACACATCTGAGTGACTTGTATCACAGTTTTGAGTTATCATTCAGATGCTCTGGAAAAGAAGATTGATCCAACAACAGATTCCAGTTCGGCCAAAAATCCCTCTAAAAATACAACAAAGAAAAAAGTAAAAGTACAAGGATCTGTTGATGTATAGAGATCTAAGGATGGGGAGTGTAGAAGGGGGAGGTGAAGCGATCACATTTTAAGAACTAGAAAGCACAAGAATGAATGGTAAGTGATTTCGCAAGTGGAAGACATTTAAATCTGTTGCAGTTAATTGGGGGAGCCAAGAAACAGCCCACACTACATTGCTGAGTCCCCAAATCTCAGGAACCAGTGGCACCTGCAAATGGGGATGAGGAGGGAACCAAATCCATAAGGATTTTCTGAAAGCTGTTTGCAGAGCACTTGAGGGGTCTGTCACTTGATGAGCCAGAGGACTTCCCTGCCCCAGTCTTGGTGGAGACAGGAGGCTTATTATCTGACACATGTGTTGACTGGAGGCCATGGGTCAGCCCATAGTCGTGAGATGAGATGCCAGAGTACTTGTAGCCAAGATGTGACCCTCTAGTAGACTATTTGAAAAATCTTTTCTAGAGACTCCAACATACACACAGACATAAAGTTATTGATATTAGTGGCCCCACAAATAGAACAGCCCAATGTAGAAGACTTAGACTGTACAACCCTCAACCTTATGTTGAAAGGTTCTAATTGCTTTTCATCCTCTACTCATAAATATAAGCAAATTTCAATGTACAACTCTGGATAGATCTTTCCTGTTATAATAATTTTTTTTTTTTTTTAAAGCTTCTTAGATGAGTGGTTTCGTGTTTTTCTTCAGTTAGGAAATTTTTAGCCATCCTTTCTTCAAAAGCATTTCCCCATTTCCTTCTGGAATTCTATTAATTAATTAATTAATTATTTGAGAGAGAGAACGAGCAGGGGGAAGGGCAAAGGGAGAGGGCAAGAGAAATCCAAGTAGACTCATGACCTGAGCCAAAATTAAGAGTTGGATGCTTAACCGATTGAGCCATCCAGACGCCCCTCCTTCTGGAATTCTATGCAAGTGTTGTGATGCTTGATGGTTTCCCACAGGTCTCTGAGACGCTGATCATTTTTCTTTGTTCTTTCTGTTTCCCAGATTGGATAATTTCTGTCATCTTATCTTCAAGTTTACTGATTCCTTCTTCTGCCCCTCATATTTTCTGTTGAGGCTTCCATCTTCCAGTTTCAGTTATTTCAATTCTCAAGTCCAGATTTTCCACTTGTTTGTTTGTTTGTTTGTTTCTTTCTTTTTTTGAGTTCTGGCTCTTATGTTGGTATTCTATCTTTGATGAATCATTGTAATTATACTTTATTCAGTTCTTTAAATATGATTTTCTTTGTTTGAATGTATTTATAGTAACTACTTTGAGGTCTTTGTGACGTTCAACATCTGAACCCCCTCAGAGAAAGTGTCTATGGACTGCTTTCATCCCACGGACCCAAATCTTGTAACTGGCTTACCAGATTCCTTACTCTGCCATTCTGCCTTGTCATAACAATGCACACACTAAGTTTTATAGCCAAAGTATTTAAAACATTGTATTGGGAGGGTAGAAGAAAAGAGGTTGAAATCTATATTCTCAAGGGGGAGTTCAGATGGTAATACCTAAGACTGAAAAATTAAAAAGGAGCCACATGAATATGTTTTTTTAGTGATACAAATATACATATAATTCAGCTAAAAGAATTTAAAATTGTTACAGGGAAGAGGAAGTGGAGCAGGGGGGCATAGGGTATGTCTTCAGCCTCGAAGAAATATATTGATTCAATGAATGGTGTCTCTATCAACCTTGATAAAAATTTTAAAAGGTTTTAAAACTAATATGAAAAAAATTAAACACAATTGAGCCTTTAAGGTCAGTCATACCTGAGTTTGAATTTGGCTCCACAGCTTGTTAGCTGTGTGACTTTTGTCAAAAACTTAGTATTATTCAGCCTCAATTTCATCTTTTATCACATGTAGATGAGAGTTGCTTCAAAGAGTTATGATAATAGCACATACTGTGAGACCAGGTATCAAGTAGTACAAAGGAGGGAACAGCCTCTGTTTTCCTGACTGCAGGTTGGGCTATATGTCCATCACCCCTCTCACTGCCATCCCAGAGCCTTGGAGAATGGATTTTTGTTATCTAACAATAATTATTGAAGGCCAAGTGTGTGAGGCACTCAATGACCAGCCTGACTCCATCTGCTTCTGTCCCTCTCTAGAATGTAATCTCCCAAAGGTCAGGGACTAGTCTGTCTTCTTCCGGAGTGCCTGACAATTTGTAGGTAACCAATAAAAGTTGTTGAATGAATCAATGAATCAGGCAGTCTAAAGGGGATTCTATTCTCCAAATAACAATTTTTTAAAAAAGTTTTATTTATTTATTTGACAGAGAGAGACACAGCAAGAGAAGGAACACAAGCAGGGGAGTGGGAGAGGGAGAAGCAGGCTTCCCACTGAGGAGGGATCCTGATGTGGGGCTTGATCCCAGGACCTGGATCCCAGGACTCTGATCCCAGGACCCTGGGACCATAACCTGAGAGCCAAAGGCAGCCGGCTTAATGACTGAGCCACCCAGGAGCCCCATCTAAATAACAATGTTTTTGTCACCACAGCACATGTTGCTCTCACCTGAATCTGTGCCACATATGAACAAATAACTTAAGGACAAGATAGCTTCTAGGGAATATTCCAGAAGTCTGTCCAAGTACAGGATGCTAGCTTTGGCTTTTTTTTTTTTTTCTTTGTTACTTAATAGAATTGCATTACTTCTCCTCAAAGGTTTCAGTTTCTATCCCTGAGACAGTTTTTTTGTTTTGTTTTGTTTTGTTTTTTGTTTTAATTTTCATGACCCTCATCCTAGTATTTTATTTTGTGTTGGGTTAGAGTCCAGCACTGAACTCAAGGAACTAACAAATAGCTTGTGTTCAATTTAGGGAAAACTCAATATACTAAAATATAGGTTCATAAAAAACATAAAAATAGGGGGAGGGTTATGAGCCCCTTAAAAAGGTCCTGAACTTGCAAAAGGAATCATCTCTGAATTCTGGTAAAGAGTCATCCCACTGGTATATTTAACCTATCATTCCACTTGTAAAATCTTGACCTGATCACGTGAGGCTATCTAAAGTGAGGTTCATGGAAAGTAGGATGTACTCACATAAATATTTTATGGGAGTATTATTGTTAGTGAACCAGTTGTGGTCATATCACCCTGATTTCTGCAGCCCTTATTATACACCACTGGAAACTGCCGTTGTAACTTTGAACAGTGTCCTTTAGGTTAAAGAAAGAGAGAAAGGAATACAAGAAGAATGGTTGGGGCTCAAGTTGGCTTTTTCCAGGCTGGAGTTTATTGTTTGTTTGCATGAAAATTCCTTCTTGTTGGCCAAGAGTTCTCAAAGGCAACTGCCAGGCTGCTGGCACCATCAAAGGATTTTTTCCCCCCGGAAGAAAGCCAAAGCATGTGGAATTCCTAAAGGGACCCCTCTCTGGTTGGGTGCCAGGGAGTGAGCCGATGAGAATCTGGCTTAGGTGACCAATCATCACCTGCCCCAGCATCTTCAAGGGGCCGGAAGCACTTCTGACCTGCTACTGGTTCAGATCTGCTGGCAAAGATCCATCTACTTGTCCTGTTGTCTATAATTTGATGGTGAGAACCCCCGGTCCTGGGTAATCATGGAACAGGGCAAAATCTATTGGCCTGGGGTGGGTGGGTGAGGAAGGGGTGCAAAGTTCTGGTCTTCTTCCAATCTCCACCCAAGAGGGATCAGGTGTAGACCAATCTGATAGCCTTAAAGCTAACTTGCTCCAGTCATCTGCTGGGTCACGGTCTGCCACATCATCCAAGCTGCCTCCTCCAACCTCAGGACTTGGAGAGAATTACTAGGTTCTCTGCTCTTCTGTTCCTCTTTGACACTAGAGATAATAATGCCATCCTTTTCTGAGGTTTTGTGGCCAGCGATCTGGGCAGCAGAGTGGCAGACTGCTGGCGAGGTCACCTCTGAGCAAGGCTGTCTTTGACTTCCATGGGCCCTGGGGACTTTTGCTTTTGTGGGCAAAAACAATTTGGTATAAAGGTGAATATATTAACATATATTAGCACATAGTAAAATATTTTTTTTTCAACCTAGAAGTTCATTTATTTTTCCTGATGTTAAAAACAATGAAAACATTTTTATGAGTTCCTAAAACTACTGTGGGTCCCAGATACTGTACCTGCTGTGCTTAATGGAGAAGTTGGCCCTGCCTAGGAAGGAACTCTAAGACACCATATCCCTTTTAGTATATACACTACAGGTAGCAGCTAAGACCTGGGACTTGGGAGTTAGATGTAGATTTGCAATATGGCTCTGTGCTATACTGGCTGTAGGGGCTTGGCTAAGATGTTTGACCTTTCCAAGTCTCACTTCTGCCATCTTAAAATGGAAGAAATGATACTTTCTCTGTAGTTTTGATGTAAGGATTAAGCACTTAACATAGTGCTTATCAACTGGGAAATGCTCTGTAAATGGATGAAAGCAACGATAAAACACTCCAAATGAGCATTGCTCTTCAAAGTGTAACTCATCAGGGGTTCCTTCTATTCCCTAAAGAAGTGGAAGTGGAACTGAACCCACAGTTCAGAGGGTTATGGGACCATAGCAGAATATACAAGGAGTGGGAGGGCAGAGAGCAGGAAGACTATTAGAAAAGTCAAGAGTTCATCTCATTCCCCATCTTGCTAAATGCCACCAAAGAAGTGGCCTCAGGTAGCCCCACTAGTTATTTGGGGGACTTTCTGTCTTCAGGCAAGGATGGAGCAAGGCAGGATGGACCTAGAACTCCCTGTCTAGTTCTAGATTTGCCAGGGTCTCAACAGGTTGCTCTGCCCAAATCAGGGCTCAGCATAGCATTAGGCATATGACTGTGAGAATAATACTGCAGGCCGATTGGATTAACTAATCCAACGAAGTGATTATTATAAATAAGACCTAACATTTTATAGGACAGGTTCCAAGTTGATCCCATGGTAAAACAAAACAAAACAAAGCAAACAAAATCTCTTCTTCCCTAGCTTGAAATTCATGTAAATAAAGATTCAGTTGGGTGCCTACGATCCTTTAAAATGCAAATAACTATAGGAGGTTTAGGGGCTATCAATTATCAATTCACCTTAAAGGGAATTAATTTAGTGAGCCTGATTTTTCTTCAGCACTTAACTGAGAAATTTGCATTGATACTGAACAGGAGTTTAGCTGGGATGAGGAGAAAGAGGGAGAGCATATTTTGTTCCCTTAGCTACTTAGTGGAAGGAAGACTGGAGGTTTTCTGGATCGGGATCTTCCCGAGACCAGGAAACACCAGGTGGTACTGGGAACTGGAGAGGATGTCGGGGTAAATAGTGGGACACAGGGAGAAAGAAATATAGAGAAAGAGAGATGGGAAAACTTTCTAACTTATAATTTAAGCAAAATGGTGGAATCAGGGTCCTTACATGGTTTTATGAAAGAGTAAATTGTCATTTCCTTGGATGTAATGTGCATTGCAGCCTGGATATTCTTTTCATATGCCGTGGCAAATGTCAGGAAGCAACCTTTTCTCATCTCTCCATCAAATTATATTTTAATAAGTTAGTTTGAAAATACTATACTTCTTAATTGCGTGGTAGAATTTCCATGAGACAGTGTTAAAGGTAGAAAGACACAGATGGCTTGGAATGTTTTTATGTGGCCTTAAAACATTTTCTTTCCAGATAAAAGCATAGTTACATATATGATTTGGACCCCTTTTAAGTTTAGTTTGCTGTGCTTGGCAGCTGAGTCAGCCTCATACAGAGTGGGAAGGTGTGGACTTTGATGTTAGGGAGATATGGGTTTGAGTCTCAGATCTGCTACTATTAGCGAGTGCCTTTGAGTCTAGTTTTTTTTCAATACTAGGTTTTTGGGTTTTTTTGAACTTGTAACAGAGAAATGGCAACAAAAATACCCATGTCATAGGACTGTTATGGAGGTGTCTTGAGATAAATCCTACAGTGCACATTTGAAGTCACTCAAAAAATAATAGCTTCCCACTCTTGCTCAGATGTAGTTGGATAAAAGCTTTGTTGTACTCATCAAGGCCTGAAAGGGATAAAGAACTTTAAAGAAGTTTTGGAAAACCTTTTTACCAGGCACAAAGGAAACATAAATTCAAGAAGCTCCAAGTTTGGGGCACCTAGGTGGCTCAGTCAATTAAGTGTCTAACTCTTGATTTCGGCTCAGGTCATGATCTCAGGGTCCTGGGATTGAGCCCTGGGCTAGGCTCCCCACTCAGTGGGGAGTCTGCTTGAGAGTCTCTCTCTCCCTTTTCCTCCACTCCCCACCCCTGCCCTGCTCGTGGGTGCTCTTCTTTCTCTCTCTCAAATAAAAATAAATAAATCTTAAAAAAAAAAGAAGCTCCAAGTTTGCTCAGAACTCACATGTGTATAGTATCATTTGAGTTAAAACTCTTGAGAAAAATTCTTCCTTTATCCTCTTATCGCAGCACTTCTTAAACTTTAAGGTGTATAGGAGTCACTTGGGAAATACAGATTGAGATTTAGTCGGACTGGGGTTCTAGAAAAGATTCTACTTTTCTAGCAAGCTTCTCGATGATCAGACCAGCTGTTTCTAGACCTAGTGCCTATATCCTCTACTTTTTGGTTCCACAAGACCATTGTACAGTGTTGAGGAGAGTGCCTGGCATGTGGTCAATCTGTCATTATTAGATAAATGGGAAAACATATCCTCGATATAGTATTGCTTCGTATCATCCAAAATGGGACAACCACCGATTCTCACCGTCGAGGACATGACGAGTGATGGTTCTCACAGATCCATGATGGGGAGACAGGTCTCCTCAGAGTCGGCCGTGGTCATCTTCCACAGGCTTCCTGGTGAGAGGCGATCAGGTATGTGAGAGTAATAGAGCTGTGGCCTGGCCAGCTGGGTTTCTGGCATGGCCTGGCTTGCCGAGAAGAACAGAGAAGCTGATCTATAGTTCTGAGTCTTGGACCAGGCTACGTGTCCCTACTAGGGGCACAGCAATCCTTGGCGGAAGTGGAGAAGACATCAAGGGGCCTTTATTCCTTCTTCTAGTGAACTGCCGTCTGCTCTCTGCCTGGGTGGACGTCAAGTCAGGCAGCACAGCCTAGGCCAGACAGCATCAAAGAGATATGCCCACGAGTTTGCTGAATGTGCAGCTCCCGCCATCCATGGTCTTACCCCTCTGAGGGGACACAGTTGCCCCACATTTCCACATTTGAACCAGAAAGGGGAAGAGTGTGGCATATGTGTTATGGAGAAGACAGGAAAGTGCATCAGAAAGATGATAGACTCTGGGGTCAGTGAGAAGCTGCTTCCAGCCTCAGCTTTGTGGCTTTGAATCCTTGCGTGGCTGTAGGCAGCACAGCGGCTATTTGAGCTTCAGTCTTCTGATCTGTGAAATGGGGCGGCCCACACATAGTCAGCAGGGTCGTTGTGAGAAATAAAGGAGAGGATGTGTTGTCAGATGGCACCTGAATAAAATGGTACCTTTAAGCTACTTTTTAAAATTTATTTTTTAAAAAGGATTTTATTTGTTTATTTGACAGAAAGAGATCACAAGTAGGCAGAGAGGGAGGCAGAGAGAGAGAGAGCAGGCTCCCCGCCGAGCAGAGAGCCCGATGTGGCGCCCGATCCCAGGACCCCGGGACCACGACCTGAGCCGAAGGCAGAGGCTCAACCCACTGAGCCACCCAGGTGCCCCCAAACTATTTTTTAAAAGATATATTTATCTGAGAGAGAGAGAGAAAGAGAGTCTTAAGCAGACTCTGAATTGAGCACAGAGCCCTATGAGGGGCTCGATCCCATGACCCTGAGACCGTGACCTGAGCTGAAACTAAATCAGACGCTTGACCGACTGAGCCACCCAGGAGCCCCTGAAATGGCCCCTTTAATGTTATGGGTTCTGGCTAGTTTCTGGAAGGCAGCATGCACTCAGTCAGGCAAGCCCACTTGGGTTTTCCAGCCCATTTATAATCTGCAATTGCCCGTCAGACACTGCCTTGACTCTCCCACCTAACCGTCCTACACTGTGGCCTCAGGAAGGTGGCCTGGGCCGGGCCACCCCTTTCCTTCTATTGAACCTGCTGCTCTCTTTGCTCCTGGACAGTTACAAGCCTTACAGGATGCGTGAACATTTGTAGCTTAGCAAGCTGAGCCAATTTGACAGCACTTCTCCATGGTCCTTACTGATGGTCCCTCAACCCTTGCTCCGCCCACACCCTCCTGTGGGCCCCCAAGAAGAGGAAACAAAATGTTTTCCTTCACAATCTGAGCCAACCTACCAAGTGACCAACGTGCTGAGTTATTCAACTAGCCCTACAAGAGAACAGTGTAGGAAAAGATTTTAATGGAAATTGTTGAATATGCTAATACTTAGCTTATAGCTTATGAGCACAAGATTAAGACAGTTTTGTAGACTGTAAATCATTGTCGCAAGTCCAATAGTGTTTACTGGTTTAGAAGATGTTTTCTGGATCGCTGGTAGTCTCAGGCACGCGCTGAAGGGCACCAACCCATTTACCCCGTAGAAATCCATGCACACCGAGGGCACTGGTTAAATGCTAACCAGAATCTGGAAAAAAAAAAAGCTTCAGACTTTACCTTCATATAAAAAAAAGTCACGCATCACCCAGGTTATCCATTATGTTCGATTTCAAAGCCCTCTCCCTGGCTACAATCCCAACAGGGTCAGAGACGTAGGGTTTTGACCATTATTTTTCATGCAGTGGGGACAACCAGAGAATCACAAATAAAAATGACTTCTTCCAGCTCTCTTGAATTTCATCTCCTCTGCCTTCATTCTCAGTTTCCAAAGATAAATGTCCCTTATCTCCAGTGAAGCAGGCTAGATCTTCTGCAGACATTCAAATGCAAACGGGAGGACCCCACAGGACATGTAGGCTACTTTCATGATATGTTTTCATATATGCTTAACAGACTCAGGTAGTGGAAGGACCCAGACCTTCAAATGCTTTGAAAGAGAAGGAGATGAGATCGGGAAACCGGGCGCCTGGCCAGCGGTCTCTGCGAAGCCAGTGCGCAGAGAAGCGAGCTTTGCACGGACCTTGTGAGCAGTGGCAGGCTCAGGCTCCAAGGTACCTCCAGATCTGGGAATCTTCCAGACCTCTAGCCTTCTCACACACCCTCACTGCCCAGCAGCCACAGAACTTGACTTTAGGAATTCCTCCCACGCTCACCCCCACCTCCAAATGCCCCTGAGCATTTGGAGGCTGGGGGAGGAGGACTGAGGGATACACACTTGTGAAATAAACATTTTTGGGAAACCTCCAAATTGTTTCAAAATCAGCAGGACACATGAGCCAGCCACAATAGGTTCACTTTCATGTGGATGCTGGAGCAGGCAAGACTTCCAAGTAAAAACTCTGAATGTGAATTTAGCTAGTTTTGGATAAAGACGCCTTTCAGCGTCAATAAACACCGTGAATGCAGCCGTGGTGCAGTTACAACTTAATGAGATGAGGGGAAGTGCACCGGGTCAGGCCTCATCTCCCAGCTTCTGTCATGCTAATCAGCTGGGCAGCCGGCAGCTGAAAAACTGCTGGAATTTTTATTTGCATTTCATTTACTTGGAAGGAAATTGACCCAGATGGTCCACAAAGGCCCTAGAAGGCTGGCAAGCAGTGTGGGGCTGCACACTTCTCAGAGGGCCTGCACTTGTCTGCCCATCCTTCTTTGAGTCTAGGGCATAAAAGATTAAAACAGCGTAAGGGAATTGATTTCATGATTTTTTGATAATTTCCCCAAGATTTCAGAAAGGACCTCAAAAACTAATTTAATCAGCCAGGAGCTCAATAGTAATTAAGAGGAAGAAAAGCCAAGATAATGAAAGAGGTGGTGAGGATTTTTGCTGTTGCTGGTGGGAACCTTTCTTAATTAGGGAAAGTCTAAAATCTAAATGATGTTAAATGGAGACAAGCCTAGGCGCAGGGAGCCAGTGGCCGGCGCCACGGTCTGCCCATGATGGATGAACCACGCAGTTCATCTTCTGCAAAGAGAGTAAACAATCGGCACTAGAGGGGTTCCGCTTGGCATTTCAGTGGGTATTTGCCTGAATCGTGAAGGTTGGGACCTCTGGCGGGGTCCAGGGTTTGTCCCCACCCAGTCCCTTCAGAAGGGGCCTCATTCCGTCCGGTGAGACTCCCACCTCATCACGGCTCTGCGATAATGTGGGGTTTGGGAGGCTGTTGGGTCGGGCTGTCTGTGTCCAAATGCGGGCTTTGTTCGCAGCTAGCCGTGTGACCTTGAGGGAGTTAGCCTTTCATTCTGAACCTCGGTGATTTCGGCTATAAGATGGAGATAACAGTGGCCTCTCTGTAGGGTCCCTATGCACTGAAACGAGGTCAGGCACTGAAAGTGCTTAGCCCGGGGCCAGGAACAGAAGTACAGATCTTACGATGGTTCCATGGACATTCTCTTTGGGTCTTGCCTCCTGGATCAACGCAAAATGGATTGATATAAAAAGACGGTGCCCTCTCCGTCTGATTTTGGTGCCTGTAGATAGCTGGTACATAGCCAACAGCCAGCAAGTGTTGGTTGGACAAATGCATGAAACATCCAGTGTCAAGGACTAAGTCCATGCTCTGGATGGCACAACAGAGAAAGGGAAAGGAACCAAGGATTAGTTCCATGGAGCCATGCCCTCAGAACCCACATACAAGTTCTTGCCCCTCCTTGACCCAGTCTGTCTCAGAACTCCCCACAAATCACAGGAATTCTCTCCCGACACCGGCTAGTCGTCCTCTCCAGTGAATCAGCTCAGGCTTACCTAATCTGATTTGATTTTCTGACCTGACAGCAAGTAGAGAAAGGATACATGAAGAAATGAGTCGTGTCTTTGAGGATGTTGAGCACATGGACTGAAGTAGAGCATCTGTCGAGGGCCTGTGCTGACGCTGGCTTCCCTGACTGTATTCTGGACGTTGTCGGTCCAGGGTGCTCATTCCTAGACAGTTACAGCGATGTGCTGAGGAGCTTTCAAGTTCGCCACTTCCCTCAGATTCTCACCTCTCTATGACCTTCATGGTCACATGCTTTTCACCTCTACCATACCCCCTCCTGCTTTACCTCCTCCTCCTTTACGCCCTGGGCAAGACCCCAGTCCTGGTCTCCCGAAGAGGTTAAAGCCTGGTTTGCTTGTCAGCTTTATCCCAGAGTTTTTTTTTTTTTTTTTTTTTGCTTCTAGCTTCTCATCTGCTTCTACTGAAAAGGGCAAGAAAGAGTACCAGGCGTCAGCTCTCATGGAATGCGTCCTGACTTCTGTCTAAATCTTTATGTTTCGTGTAAATATAAGGGTCTCTTTATAGTGGCAGTGAGAAACATTTATTCTACATGAGTGCCAATAAATGGCTCTCCTGGCTAGAAAGAATGTCTGTAGATTGGCTTTCAGTAGCAAACATTATCTCATTGTCTTTCAAACATAAACCAACTTAAATGATCTTATGCAAATCATGGGAGTTTGTTGCAAAGATCTAGGAATGGGCCAGTCATCCCCAGGCTTGGATGCATCTTGCTCTTGGGGATGTGCTGGCAGTTGGAGCTTGAACTTGAGGCCTCTCTCTGCCACTCACCTCTGCTTTTCTCCATTCTTCTCTTGCTCTCTGCACGCTGGCTTTTTCTGTTGTTTTGATGTACAGGGTGAAAAATCGCCTCCAGTGGCTGCCAAGTTGATATGTTACAGGTCCGGGCACCCAGAAAGAACTGGAATCTCTTGATTCTAATTCCAAATTCAAGGGAAGGGAGTCTTGAATGGCTTATTTGGGGAAAGCACTCACCTCATCCTCTAAGGAATGGGTGAGGTCAAAGTGGCTGCCAGAATTAATGAGTTAATGTTTGCAAGTCACCCTTTAATTAGCACACAAGGAGCATTATAGCTAATTGAAAATAAAAGTTCAGTTGATTTTATTAATTTTTCAGGATTTTATTTATTTATTTATTTGAGAGAGAGAGCAGAAGCAGCGGGGGTGGGTGGGGTGGGAGGGAGGGGAAGGAGGAAAGGGTAGAGGGTGAGGGAAAAGCAGACTCCCCACTGAGCAGGGAGCCGGAAGCCACAGGAGCTTAGTTTCAGGACGGTAGGATCATGACCTGAGCGGAAGGCAGATGCTTAACTGACTGAGCCATGCAGGCGCCCTGGAGATACATTCTTTTCCTTGGGGGCCTTCGAGACAAGAAACAGGAGGGTGGTGAGAGGACTTAGTCACTGCCCCCAAAGGACTGAAGGGTTCCAGCTGGGTTGGACATCAAGGCTGGTCAGTGAAGGCATCCTTGTGAGATGAGGACTCATTCAGATATCAGTCCAGAAGTAAGAAGAGACCGTTGGTAGCCCTTTACAATCTCCTCTGTATCTGCCTTCTCCCAGGGAAGTTTGAGGTACATTTGTGGAGCTCCCCGGCAGTTTGCCTTGGATTGGCCCCACACTTACCTAGTGAGCTGCCTAGATGGCATCTTAAGTGGGGTCAAGAGACTTTCCAGCCAGGCTTCAGGGAATGTGGCTGGAGTACCACCTGGAAGTAGGAATGAAAGTTACAGTGGCTTCTAGAACCACTGACAGAACCCATTTCTCAGTCCTAGGTGCACCAGACACCAAGTGTAGCATGCATGAACAAGTGCGGTATGGGTTTTTCAAGTGGTGAATTGTGGTAAGACCCCAAAAAAGATGTTAGAGGTTTTAAAAGGGACTCCATAGAACTTTGTAAGCATCTTCACGTATCATGTTTCTAAAGAAAGTGGGATTTTTCTTCAAATAAGAGAGGGTCAGGAGGCCTGGTGGCTCAGTCGGTTAAGCATCTGCCTTCAGCTCCAGTCATGATCCCAGGGTCCTGGGATTGAGCCCGCATTGGGCTCTTTGGTCAGTGGGGAGCCTGCTTCTGCAGGCCCTGCAGCTCTGGCAGAGGCCTTTGGAACGAGAGAGCAAAAGGCCAACAACTCAGCAGAGGTCCCCAGCTCTAATGGAAGCTGCAATGGATCAAGATGTAAGGTCTTTTTCCAGAAGTACAAGGACATCTCCCAGAGAGGAGGATTTGAGCTGTGGCTAAAACATACCTCTGCATCAGTGAACTTTACAAAGTTCCAAGTCATCTGTGCTTTCAAAGTTGCCAGTGACCAGCAACTCAAAAAGGTCTTGGCCAATGCGGAGAGCTGCAGAGACTTTCATGTCATAGTTATGAAAGTGCATCTGAACATGGGTATGCATGTTGGGGTTAAGAAGCTGCTAAGGTCAGTGGAGAAAGATGTGTAAGGCAGTGAGTCTGGCAAAATAGATCCAGATGTGGTAAGTAACAGCAGTGTCTTTTACAGTGAAAGGCTCTGGGGGTGGGGGGGTTGGACCACATGAGAAAGCCAGGAGACCTCTCGGACTCTTTCTGTTAATAAAGCCAGTTCTAGGGGAGGAGGACACAAAGGAGGAGGAGCAAAAAGGAGTTGGATTTCTTGTAGAAAGCTTGTAGAAAATCTTGTAGAAAAATGCAAGGCTTAGCCATTAGATCCCCACCTCTGGCTTTGGTGGCAGAGGCTACTGCACCGACGCAACATCTGCTGGCCTTGAGATTGGGAGGGGCCAGGTCCTAACTGCCAAACAGTGTGTCTCTCAGCCAGTGCTGCAGGCAGGGACCAGCAGAGCCTGCCTGTCTGGTATTTTGCTCTGTCCCAGAAGATGGGCTGAGTCTCCAAGGGAGCACAAATTCCCCAAAACCAAGAGTTTGCATAAGGCAAGATGGGGAATGACCTTGGGTTTCAGGATGAGCCACCCTTTTCCTTGTTTCTACAATTGACTCCACTTAGATGGGCAGTCTGACTGTCTTCACTGGGAGCAGTCAGGGCCCCAGACCAATGTGGTGATTGGTGTAGAAGGATGACGTGCTTTGTGGTTGTAAAAGATGAGAACCAGGTCACTAAAGTACAGTCAGGTTTTTCTGTTGTCACCACTGGTTCTTCTAGTAAATTCATGACCTGGAAAGGCCAGCTGCCCAGAGCACAGAGGTCTCACATGTTTCTGCGGTCAGCAGTGTATGCGCAGTTATAGTAGAATTCCTTGGGAAGACTGTATGAGTGATAGATGAAGTATATCCTGATCTACCAGAAAGGGGGGAGATGGTGGCCCTTACAAGGACTGACCCTAGCTTCTTCCAAGTTCTGTCCCTTTATTGCTGATAGGAGGCTGGCTAGAGCTAGGTAGTTCACTGGGATCCCCAGTTGATTGGCCTAGAGACAGAGAAGCAAAAAACCTTCAGCCTACTCCTCTTTTCCAGTACTTTATTCTAGACAAACTCCACTGCCTGAGCCCTAATTTTATTTACAGGAGTCTCAGTGACTTGAGAAGCAAAAGAGAGTTTTAGGAGAATTCAATCACTATGGCAACAGTGTTTTCTTTGCACGAGTGGGATGTCCTATTTGTTGATGGCATCATCCTTGAGTCTCTTTGTCCCCCACGCTTTTCTAGTTATAGTAGAGAGGAAAACCAGCAAGATCCAAATGTGCAGAGATTCCCACACCTAGCTGGAGGAAGACTAAATAGGGTATAGTGTTATCAGAGCCGTTTGTCCTGGATTACTTACAAGGGTTTTGTGTTTCAGTGTGTTAAATCCACTAAGTGTTGCCTGGTCACAATATTTGATATGGATAAAGGAAAAAAAAATCGAGTTTTGTCTGCTTGCTTTATCAGCTAGGAAGGATACCCCAGTTATCCCAGGAGGTGGGTGTGTTTTGGTGTCATGGAGATGGTATTCAGAGACCAGATTGCACTATGGGTTCTTGGGTACCTTTGCCCCAAGATACTAGATAAGCAGCAGATGTGGTTAAATTGGGGACTGCCTGTGGATCGAATGTTTATGTCCTCCTCCAAATTCATATGTTGAAGCCTTACATCCCCCCACCCCACCGGCCACAAGTGGGTTGGTATTAGGAGGTGAGGTCTTTGGGACATAATTAGAGTAGGTGGGGTCATAAGGGTGGAGACCCCATGAGTGGGAGTCACTAGAGAGCTTGCTTCCTCTCTGTTCACTGCCATGTGAGAATATAATGAGACATTGGTGGTCTGCAATTGGGAAGAGAACTTTCACCAGATTCCTACCTTGCCAGCACCCTCGTCTTAGACTTCAATCCTCTAGAACAAGGAGTAATAAATTTCTATTGTTTATAAGCCACCTGCTCTGTGGGCATTTTTTTTTTTTATAGCAGCTTGAATGGACTAAGACAGGCCTCTCAAAGGGGTTTTCAGTGGGGGTTATTGGTCTTCTTAATTTATACTGATCAGCTGAAGGCTTAGGCATACCAGTACCCATGGCACCCATCCTAAATATATCTCTTAACTCTTTGGTCCAGGCCTTCATTTTCTTATGTATAAAATAAGGTTGCATGACTTTATGGAGGTATTGTTTTGAAGCTTTTACAAAAAAGATAGGGTAAACCAAAAAAAAAAAGCAGAAAGCACTGGTTTCAGAATCAGACCTGACCCTCAATACATATTAGTTTTCTTCATTCAGCTCTTTTTTCTGCCTGTCTGCTGTATAGCCATCTTTCTTGCCTTCCTTCCTTCCTCTTTTCTCCCCTCTCTTCCTTCCATAAGTATTGAGCTTCATAATATTAACTCTGCTTCCTTCCTCTTCAGATCACTGCTGATTTTCTGCCCTTTCTCCCTTAACTTATTCTATTTTGTCTTGTAGCCAGAAGCCTTTGAAGTTCTCAACATAAAACATAATGGCTCTAACATTCCAGGACCCATTTAGGACAAATACCGAGCCCATGCCAGCTGGTAGAACCTTGTGTGGATTATCTGTAGGACGTTCTGCTTTTTATTGACTGGTGGCAGACTAGAACAAAGACAGGAGACAATAGGGATTCTGTGCCTGGAACGGTCACTATCTATCTATCTATCTATCTATTTATTTATTTATTTAACTTTTCATTTAAAAAGAAGCCACTCCTGCCCAGACGTCTTTATGCTTTAGAAGAAACCCAAGAATCACACTGGATGTGACCATTTTGAAAATAGGGGTGATGTAAATAAGTATTAGGGCTTTTTCAATGCCTCTTCAATGTCTCATTTGATATGGTGATCACACCTCTTCTTGTTTCTTAACCAGCCCCATCAGATCACCCTTCCTGAGGTGTGTGCCTTTAGAAGGTCCTCTTTTTTTTTTTTTTTTTTTTTAAAGATCTGTTTATTTTAGGGAGAGAAAGAGGATGTGCATGAGCTGGGGGATGGGCAGAAGGAGAGGGAGAGAGGCAAGCCTCAAGCAGACTCCACTTGAGCACAGAGTATGAAATCGAGAGCAGAAATCAAGCATCAGGGGCACTTGGGTGGCTCAGTAGGTTAAGCCTCTGGCTTCGCCTCAGGTCATGATCTCAGGGTCCTGGGATTGAGCCCTGCATTGGGCTCTTTGCTCAGTGGGGAGCCTGCTTCCCCCCTCTCTCTGCCTGCCTCTCTGCCAACTTGTGATCTGTCTCTCTCTGTCAAATACATAAACAAAATCTTTAAATTAAAAAAAAAAAGGAAAGAAATCAAGTGTCAGTCACTTAACTAAAGCACCCACGCGCCCCTTAGTGGTTCCTTTTTATGCACAAGGTTCAAGGTACTGCCCTTATATATTCCACTGTGGGTAGTGAACCTTGTCAACAGGAGAGGAGCTCTGCATTCTCACCGGCTGACCACCCTCACTTTGTGGGACTAGTATCATTTCCTCTTAGGTATAGCTTTTAAGCTGACCACACGAGGATGCAAGGTATGTAGGTTTCAGCAAAGGTGCTCGTGATGTTCTTAAAGGCAAGATGACTGGTTAATAATTGCACTGTTAGGCAAATTCACAGCTCCATGACCAACTGTACCCAAAGAGCATTATTTACTGGATCTACTCATTCATAATTATTTGTGGAGAATATTGTATTGTTTAGGATTCTGTGCTTGCAAACTAGAGAAACTTACTATGGCTAGCTTAGCAAAAGAGAAGTTTATTGGATGGCTAGTGAATTAAAGAAATAATTGGAAAGTTAAACCTCAGGTAAGAAAGGAATCAGGAAAGTGCCAAGGATCTTGCATCAGGAACTAAAGGGCACTATCTTCAGGACTCAGTCCAGGAAATGAATCTGCTTTAACCATTTTCCATTCTGTGTCCCTGCTCAGGATTCAGAATCCCCAGAAAGAAAGTCTCAGTTGCCAAGCTTAGACTAGAAAGAGGGCAGGGACAAGGTGATTAATAGAGAGGACCACAGAGAATGAGGGAGGATAGTTCTCCTAAGAAAATGTGATGCTATTACCAAAACAACAGAGGGTAGAAAGAAGGCTTTCTAGGTAGGTAAAAATAAAGTCTGCATGGAAGGAAGTTTCCACTGACAAGCCATAAGGCTCTGTCCTTGACAATGACCTGTTCAACCCTATTAATCAGGGCCTTGGATGGAGACAGTAATGGTAGACCTAAAAAAATAGGACATGACCCAAAGCTGAAGGGAGAGCTAATGATACGAATGACTGTGTTGAATAGTGGAAGATATAGGCAAAGTCCTAGAAGAATGTCGAACAACTATTTCATGCTGTCTCAAATGCCCATCAATGGTATCTTTATAGTCCCATCAAGACCAGGAATAGTAAGCAAAGGTATATTATTATTCAACACTGTTTTGAAATTTCTGACCAACACTGTTGGAAAATTGGATACTGCCAACACATTACATTGTACAGTTCCAAGGAATATGATTTGTATCAGTCTATGTGAATGGTGCTCTTGGAAATGTGTAATTGTGTCTATGTGTCTGTTCATGGCTGCCCTGGAAACAAAAATACAACTATCAGAAAGGAGAAGGAAAGTTATCATTATATTAGATAGTGTAATTTCCACTTAGAAAATGCAAGAATTGAGAAAAAAAACTATCAAAATTAATAAGATAATGCACCTAGGTGGCATTATAGGTTATATATAAAAAATGAAGTGGGTGGGGGGAGGGGTGAAATAGATGAAGAGGATTAAAAGCATGCTTTCCATGAGAAGCGCTAAGTAATATATGGAATTGTTGGATCACTATATTGTACACCTGAGGCTTATTTCATTAATTATACTAGACTTAAAAAAATAGACGAGTGAGCTGCTGATAGCTAAGGCACAGCATAGTGACTATAGTCAGCAATACTGTATTATATATTTCGGTGTTGCTAACAGACTGGATCTTGAATGTTCTCCCCACAAAAAAAAAAAAAAGAGAGAGATAGAGAGATAATTGTGTGGTATTATAGAAGTATTAGCTAATGCTATGGTGGGACTCATATTGCAATATATGAATGAATGTATTAAATTAACAACCTGTTAAATATCTTAATGTTATGGAGTGTTATATGTCCATCATATTTCAGTAAAAAATAATAAAAGGATTAAAATTGTTTTAATGAAGAGTATTTTTGTACCAGAAATGATAAGAGCATACAATGAGAACAAATCCATTTGTGTTAGAAACAACTTCCTCCCCAACATACACGCACGCACACCTGTAGGTATAATCTTAACAAGACACATGTAGGATTAATCTGGCAAATGATTAACTACAAATCTTTCCCGCGAGATATAAAGGAGAACATGAGCAAATGATTAGAGGCTGTAGACAATATTTGTCTTCGCCCCCCATTCATTTGTTGAAACTTACCCCTCAGTGTGATGGTTTTTGGAAGTGGGGACTTCAGACTAATTAACAAAATTAATCACTTTAAAGTGAACAATTCAGTGACGACTTGGTACATTTTGTGCAACTATCACTCATAATTCCAAAATATTATTCTCACCCCAAAAGGAAACCCTGTGTCCCTTAAACATTTGCTCCTCATTCCTCTTTCCCTCTAGCCCGCAGAAATCACCAGTCCACTTGCTATCTCTATGGATTTACTTATTCTTGATATTTCATATGAATGGAGTCATACAATAGATAGCCTCTTATGGCGGAATCACATCCTGTTGTCTGTGTGTGCCACAATTTGTTGATTGATCATCTGTTGGTGGACATCTAGACAGTTTCTCCCTTTGAGCTAGTGTGAATAGTGCTGCTTTGAACTTGTGTGTACATGCATTTGTTTTGAGTACCTGTTTTCTGTCCTTTGAGGTGTATACCTAGGAATAGAATTGCTGGATTATATGTTAATTATATACTTTTTGAGAAACCACCAAACTGTCTTCCATAGCAGCTGAACCATTTTTTACATTCTAACCAGCAGTGTCCAAGCGTTCTAATTTCTCCACATTCTCCCCAACATTTTTGTTATTTTCCACTGTTGTTGTTTTAATTGTAGGCATCCTGGTGGGTGTGAAGTGGTATACCACTGTGAGTTTGATTTGTAGTTTCCTAATTACTAACGATGTTGAGCATTTTTTCAAATGCTGGTTGGCCATTCATGTATCTTTTTTGAAAAATTGTCTATTCAGAGGCTTTGCTCATATTTCAGTCAGGTTGTTTATCTCTTTATTGTTGAATTGTAAGTGTTCTTTATATGTTCTGGATACAAGTCCCTTATCAGATATGTAATTTGTAAGTATTTTCTCCCATTATGTAGATTGTCTTTTTATTTTTTTGATAATGTCCTTTGATGTACAAAGTTTTTTTCATTCGATGAAGTTCAATTCATTTTTTCTTTTGTTGCATGGACTTTTGTGTCATATCTAAGAATCCATTCCCAAATCCAAGGCCATGAAAGTCTTCTAAGAGTGATGGTTGTCTTTGACTACAGGACTCCATGACAGCTTTTCCAAACCTTCCGTAGGCTCCAAGGCAGTCTAGGATGCTTCCATTCTGCCCTTTCCTCCTCTCTCCTTCCCTTGGGATCACATTTGCCTCATGATCTGATAGCCCTTCCAGTCTTCCCTAACTAACTCCTCAGTGTCTCTCACTTCTTTTAATAATTTCTTGCACATTTAATCCTGTTTTGGTACTGGCTTCTCAGAAGATCCAGAGTAAAACAACATTGAAAGATTTGCCCACTGAAATACTTGGAAATATTGGAAAGTGTCAAAATTTACCAAGAGTATTATTCATTTAATTTCTAGGAGTCTGTCTTCAGCAAAACTGGTAATCAGAGATGCCAGCAAAATTTAAGCTAGTGTAGAAGACTGTTCCAAATAATCCTGAATTGTGATTTAGAGTCTGGCATTCCACTGAACATCTAGCAGTGGCTGGTGTCCTAATCTCCCCTGCCATATATTTTGTACACATTGATGTGGTGGGGAGGGGTAGTAACTCTTGATGGATTGAGTGCTTTGGTGCCTGGGCCAGAGGCTGGTGACAGGGAATATGGAAAAAGACATACTCTCCCTCTCTGCATGAATGATAGATTCCCTGGCATTTCACAGTGAAGGCTGGACTGGACCATTGCCGCCTCCCACAATGGACTTGAGAGCAGGGGACACCGGCAGTGGTGGTCATGCTGACAACCCTCTCTTAAAGGATTTATGAGTAAGCAGACATCCTTCAGGAAGATGAAAAAGGAAAGAATTGGTCCCAAGAGCATGTACATCACACCTGGATCCCGTGGAAGACTTTAAGATTTTTTTAAAAGTAATCTTTATACCCAACATGGGGCTCAAATGAACAATCCAGGAATTAAGAGTTGCATGCTCCAGCAACTGAGCCAGCTGGGTGTCCCTCCCAGACTTTAAGAGGGGTGTGTGGTTGAGGACCCATTGATAGGGGCTATGGAGACTCCAGAATGAAGTGATGCTATTAGTTAGGATACTTCTGGCTGCAAATAACAGAAAGCCTGTTCTAGCTGGCTTTGACATCAAGGACACCCCTTACCCCCGAACCTCACCCTGATCCCGACCCTGGCTTTTTTCTCTCACTTTCTCCCCTTGTCCCTAACTATCTGAAAGCTCCCAGCAACTTACCCAGTGCACCCACATAAATATAGTGAGGAATGGATCACAGAACTGGATCCTGCATATGGTATCTCATTGACAAACTATAGGAAAATAAGCAAGTGGCTGCTCCTTGGTCCATCCAGATTAATAATATCTGCCTTTTCTTTTTTAAAAAATATTTTATTTATTCACTTGAGAGAGAGAGAGAGAGAGAGAGAGAGAGAAAACACAAGCAGGGAGCGAAGCAGAGAGAGAGGCAGACTCCCCACAGAGCTGGGAGCCTGATATGGGGCTTGATCCCAGGACCTGGAGATCATGACCCGAGCTGAAGACAGATGCTTAACCATCTGAGATACCCAGATGCCCCTAATATCTGCCTTTTCTTAAAATGATTTGAGATTTTGTGAATATCCAGAAATATTGTTGATAAGCTAACTAATACTATGGATACTACTGTTACACCGAATCTCTAAGTATAAAATGCAGAATTGTAAGAATTGTAGGACAAGTCAAGAAAGGGAATAGGGCAGAGATATTTGGAAAACAATCTGCCTTTGGCCAACAGGCAAGGAATATGCTAAGAATCATTATTGTCTGATCCTTATTAAAATTATTACACAGCTATACCCATATACTCATCAGTAGTTGGGAGGAGTGGATTGCCCCATGAGGTATGATTACAATCTTCAGTACTTTGTGCTGGGGAAAGACACATACAAGTAAAGGATTCCTTGAGGGTGAAGATCTTCATGGGTCTTCATGGTACAACTGAGGGGAAATAGTTGCCTGGTCCCTTTTAGGTTTGGGGGAGGAGATGCATTTGAAGGACCTCTATTCTTTCGCCCAGAGAAGTCCAGGAGTGACACAGCTCCCAGTGTGGTACTTACGGTCTTCATCTTGGCTTCTCTGCCATTCTTCTGGCTCTGCCTCCCTCTCTGGGCTATCTCCTCGCTGGCTTGAGACTAAACGCCAGAAGGAGATGGGCCTCCCTTTTCTGGGTGTTGTCATGCCTCAGATAAAAAAAAAGAAGAAAGACACTTTTTTCCCTAAGAGTAAAAAAACTCACTCCAGAAGCCCCAGCTGATGTTCCCCTATATTTTGTTGGCCAGAACCATATCTCAAGGTGCAGTCCTACCCATTGGCTTGCTGAGGGTGGAATTTACTTCCACTTCATTATGTAGGAAAGGGGAGAATTATTGAATAAAAGCAGAGATCTTTTAGGTAAAGTGAAAAATGGATTTAGCATAGGCTATCAATAGAGTTTGATAAATGGCCATTTTTAATGCTACTTCATTTGGGGGTTGGAAATATGGGTTCCATTCATGACAGTCAGACACCCAAAATAACCTAGATGTATGCTGGGATGATCACAAGCTTCTTTAAAATGGTCTGTTTGCAGGGTGCCTGGGTGGCTCAGTGGGTTAAAGCCTCTGCCTTCAGCTCAGGTCATGATCCTAGGGTCCTGGGATCGAGCCCCGCTTTGGGCTATCTGCTCAGCAGGGAGCCTGCTTCCTCCTCTCTCTCTCTCTGCCTGCCTCTCTGCCTACTTGTGATCTCTGTCTGTCAAATAAATAAATAAAACCTTAAAAAAATGGTCTGTTTATCCTCCACAAAGTAACCAGAGTCACCCTTGCAAAATGTAAATGAGCTCTCATCTCTCCATTGCTCAAAACCTTCTGCTAGCTCTCCATCCATTAGGAATGTTATCAATATTAAACATAGTGCTGATGGTAATTGCTAACATATTTTGCCCACTGGGCCTGCACCCTCTGGCTCCAGCCTCCTATCTGAGCCCCACTGTCCTCCCTCACTGGTCTTTTTGCTGTTCCCTGAAAATATCAATCTCATTCCCACCTCGAGATGCGTGCAATGTCTGTTCTTGCTGCTGGGAATGCTACTCCTCGCTGAGTTACTTTGCATTGCTTGATCCTTCATGTTGTTCTGGACCATGTCCAGTTGTCCCTCCCTCAGAGGAGGCTTTCCTGACTACTTTTTCTCAAGCAGCCCTTCTCCATCACTCAAACCCTGAACCCTACTTCACTTCTTTAAGTTTTTTTTTTTTACTTCCTAAGTATTTTATTATTTTTGATGAAGTTATAAGTGGGATTGTTTTCTATTTAAGTTTTTTTTTTTTTTAAAAGATTATTTATTTATTTATTTATTTGACAGAGAGAGATCACAAGTAGGCAGAGAGGCAGGCAGAGAGAGAGAGAGGAGGAAACAGGCTCCCCGCTGAGCAGAGAGCCCGATGCGGGACTCGATCCCAGGACCCCGAGATCATGACCTGAGCCGAAGGCAGCGGCTCAACCCACTGAGCCACCCAGGCGCCCTCTATTTAAGTATTTTTAATTGAAAAACACATCACATACACAGAAGTGGATGAATGTATGTCTACAGTGAAAACAATGGTAAGTGGGTGCCCCTGTGCACTTTGCGGAGATTAAGGAGTAGAAAATTGCCCGGTACCTCTCATGTTCTTTCTCAGTCACATGCTCCTCTTTCCTTCCCAGAGTTATCCCTATCCTGATTTTCACACTAACCCTGCCCTTGCTTTTCTGATGTTTTAATGCCTGTATGTGCATCCCTAATCGTACATTGGATTAGTTTTAAAAAACCAAGTAACAGGTACAAAATTATTTCTTTAAGGAAAAGGCAATATTGTTGTTGTTGGATGAAGGCCCCAAGGAGAAGAAAGTGGTCTCAGATTCCCCGACTTTTCAAGAGCCCAAGCCTTTCTAGAGGGCCTCTGGAAGGACTGTAGAATGGACCAGGTATTGGGTATCCACGAGGAAAAGGATATTGGGTATCCACAAGGACTGGACTGCTCTGTATTTTCTGCTTCTATGTTCACCATGGCCTACCTCCATCTCACTAGGGTAGATCAAAGCAGAATCCTTTCATCTGATGGAACGAATGTCCTCAGCTGATCCAGACAGCAGAACACGAACAGACAGAAGGAATGATGACTCCCCAATTTTTATCTCTGGCCTGGACTTCTCCCTGACACTCTAGACATACATATCCACTCACCTAATGACATTTCTGCCTGAATGCGTGATGGGCATGTCAAATTCTATCAGTCCTTGTGTTCCAGTCTTTCTTCTCTTGGAGTCATTCGTAACTCACCATTAATTCCTCTCTTTTATATACTATATCTAATTTTTCAACCAACCCTCTCAGCACTCCCCTAAACTTATAGCCAGAATCCGACCTCCTTTTACCACGTTTCCCACCTCCTCACCACCCAACCTGCCACTAAATCCCTCCTGGATTTTCTCAAAGGGCTTTTAACGCGTAAGTTCCATGAAGGCAAGAGTTGGTCAGCTTTGTTTATTATTTTATCCTCAGATAAATTTGCAAAATTCTTCTTGCTTCTTGGTCTCTGTTTTATTGCAAATGACTTTCCTGACCTGGGCAGCTGTCTGGTGTCTGTTAACCCTTGATGTTCTGCTGGTGATTGGAGTTAGGTCCATGAATGTGGGAGCTCTGGCTGTGTGCGTGGACTAGTTGACTTTGAGTCTCGCTCTATAGAGTACTTGGTGGATCTGTTGTTGAGGAGCCTCCATGGTCAGTATCTTTTTTTTTTTCTTTTTTAAGATTTTATTTATTTATTTGACAGACAGAGATCACAAGTAGGCAGAGAGAGAGGAGAGAGGATGATGCAGGCTCCCCGCTGAGCAGAGAGCCCAACTTGGGGCTCTATCCCAGGACCCTGGGATCATGACCTGAGCTGAAGGCAGAGGCTTTAACCCACTGAGTCACCCAGGGGCCCCATGGTCAGTATCTTGAATTTTTCCCCTTGGGCTGAAAGATTTCCCAATCTTCTGCCTGGAGGGTAAGAGTCTGACTGCTCATGTTCTGAGAGCGAGATGGCAGAGAATAATTGGCAAGGGTGAGGTGGGGAGTGGAGCAGGGCAGTCTCGGCATTCAGCAGGCACCGAGCACATGGTTACCCTCCTGTTCTTCTGATGGCACTGTCTCACGTCCTCTTGTGCTAGGTACACTCTTTGGGTACAACCTCCACCCTCCCCCATCTTCTTTTATGATCGGGAAGGGAAAATCCCCAGTGGAGTGGGATGATGTGGGGGTCTTGGGGCAGCACTGTTTCACACATGGTTTCACCTGGCCTCTTTCTTTTTTTTTTTTTTTTTTTAAAGATTTTATTTATTTAGTCAGAGAGAGAGAGAGAGCGAGAGTGAGCACAGGCAGACAGAGTGGCAGGCAGAGGCAGAGGGAGAAGCAGGCTCCCCGCAGAGCAAGGAGCCCGATGTGGGACTCGATCCCAGGACGCCGGGATCATGACCTGAGCCGAAGGCAGCTGCTTAACCAACTGAGCCACCCAGGCGTCCCTGGCCTCTTTCTTTTGATTCCTCTTCTTCACTCCCATTCCCAGAGATCCCTGGTGCTTCCAGTCCCTGTGCCTTTTGAGAGTTTCATGATATAAAATGAGTAGATTTGGGGACGTAGCTGGCTTAGTTTTTTTAACATTTGTTTCTTATCTGTCTATCCATTTTACAACTTCTGAATTTTGTTTTTGCTCATTTCCTATTCCAGATTCCCCAGGGTTATGTTTTTAAAAAATCACTTTACATGGTTTTAGTGGTGCTTCTAGATTCAATTGGATGCATGTGCTTACTCCATTGTATTAAACCTAGAATTCCCTCTTCATCTTTTCTGTACAGCTGTCAAAACTTGACACACTATTGTATATTTAACTGCTCATTTTAAAATTTTCTCCCATTGGAGTGGTTACTCTCAAAGACTTGGTCCATCATGTTTATTACTATATTGCTAATAACCAATATGTATCAGGGGCTCACTGAATATATTTAAATACTCAAAAGGGAAATTATTTTTAATAGATATTATAGTACATATATGGGGTAGAAAATTATGTGGTTGTGAAAGATGATTCTACTGAATTTTTAACAATGTGGAAAAACATTATAATAAAATGCTGAGTGATGGTCACACTTTACAAATCCAAGTTATGGTATAACTCCAATTTGTTAGGTAGGTAAACAGATAGATGACAGGGCTCAAATAGAGTGAATTTTAACAGTGGTTCAGTCTTCCAGGACTATAGCTAACTTTTATTTTCCCTGAAATATTTTCCCATATTAAAAATATTTTCTACAAAAGATATGTATAACTATATGATCAGAGGAAAGTAAACAAGCAATATTTTTAAAAAATTAACTGCATAAATACTGGTTGGGGATATCTTGCCTTTCAGATTATAGTACTGCAATCTAATTCTGATATTAACCACCCAGAGTTAGTGAAGACTCAAGGGTTCATCAACCAGACTGCCCTTATTTTAGATGCTAGCTGCAAGTTTGAGGTCCCCAGGCCACCCACGTTTCTGACCACAACTGGCTGTCAATTTGGGGGTTCCCACAATCCCCTCAAGTTTGTTTGATATTTCTTTAGAATAATGCTCAGAACTTGGGAAAGTCCTATGCTTACAATTACAGTTTTATTACAAAGGATACAAATCAGGACCAGTCAAAGGATGGGTGAGGCCTTAGAAGGTCCTGAACACAGAGATTCCATGCCCTCTCCCTGTGGAATCATGATACTTCACTTTCCTCGTGCACTGGTTCACAAACCAAGAAGTGGTGTTCACCAACCAAGAAACTCACCCAGGCTTCAGTGCACAGAGATTTTATAATGTTCAAAGTTCTCATTGGGATTTCATTACATGAGGCGTGATTGATGGAGACATTGGCTACAAGACTGAATTGAGTCTCCAGGCTCCTCCCCCCAGAGGTCCAGGTGGCTCAAGGTCTCAGTCCTCTAGTCATCTGATTGGTCTTTCTGGCAGGAACAGTCCCATCCTGACTTACCTCATTAGCATCAACTCACATGCGGTTGAGGGCCCACCATGAACAACAAGACACTTCTGTCACTGAGGAAATTCTAAGATTTAGAGGCTATCTCCTAGAAACCAGAGTTAATGGCCAAGTCCTTTATTCTACAGTAGGAACACATTATGTAAAATTTCTTAGGGTTTTCAGGTCCTTATTAGGAGTCTGCAACGTGTTATGGCCACCAAAACCAATAAAAATAACAAAAACAAACTCATTTTGACCTGCAACATTGGATCTGTCATGTGTTAGTTTGTCAGGGCTGCCATAACAAAGTGTCACAAACTTGGGTGCTTAAACAACACACATTTATTTTCTCACAGTTGTGGAGGCTGGAAGCCCGAGATCAAGGTTTTGGCAGAGTTGCTGTCTTCTGAGGCCTCTTCCTGACTTGTAGATGGCCATCTTCTCTACAAGTCATGGTGTCTTCATGTGGATTTCTCTGTGTCTGTGTCCAAACTTACCCTTCTTAAAAGGACACATATAACATTGGATTAAGGCCCACCCTAGTGGCCTCATTTTAACGAAATCATCTTTTAAAAGCTCTTGTATCTGAAATACATGCACATTCGGAGGTACTGGGAGTTAAGACTTCAACACATGGACTGGAGGGGAGGGACGCAGTTCAGCCCATAACACCCCACCTTCTAACACATCAAAACTCCTGTCTTCCTCGCATGTAAAATACATTCACCCCATCCCAACAATCCCCAAAGTCAGCCCATTCCAGCATTAACCTGAAGTCCAAAATCTCACCCAAATATCATCTAAATCAGGTGTGGGTGAGACTCAAGAGATGATTCATCCTGAGCTAAAATTCCTCTCTATCTGTGAACCTGTGAAACCAGACAATAAGTTACCTGCTTCCAAAATGCAATGGGGGACAGCCGTAAGATAGACATTTCTGTTCAAAGTGGGAAAAGTCAGAAAAAGAATGGGGTCATGGATCCTAAGTAAGTCCAAAACCTAGCAGGGCAAAAACTCAGTTAGATTTTAAGGCCCAAGGGCTACCCTCTCTGGCTCCATGGTCTGTCCTCCAGGCCCATTCGGACCGTCTTGCTTTTGGGTGGACAAGAGAAGGACAGTGGCCTGGCTCCTCTGGAACCGAATGGATAGTCCTTGCCCTGAGTTTTTTGAATTAAAGATTAATAAAAAAGGATGCCAACAAATCCAAAGATTCCCTCTGTGTTTTACTTCAGCTGCAAGAAGAGAAGAAATTGTCTTTTTATTACAAGGTCATATGACTACCTTGGAGAACAATAAACTAAGAGTTCCAGGTCTCTCAGCTCCAGTTGCCCCCGTCTATGAAAATCTCAAAAGTGTCCCGGGAAAAACTAGGGAAGGCAGTAACTTTCCAGAGGTATCAATACAGATTTTATCCCAAGAGGGGGTAAAGAGATCATAGTTCTCAGGGAAGCAGAGCTTTTAAATATGGGCAGGGGGTTGGAGGCCATGGTCATGCCCCTCCTGGCTCATCCTGAAACCCTTCATCCGGTCATGGGGAGCACACCTGGGAACAGCATGACGAAGGGGGCACGAAGCATGGGTGTGATTTCTGCAAGGGAGAGCACAGGGTTAACAGTTCACTTTCTTAGGCTACCTTCCTGACTTCTACTATTTACAGCTTTCCCCAGAGATGTATTTTTATTCTATTTTAAAAGCTAGCCTCAGGAAAATAGCTCTTATCTCACAACAATAACCTGTAATGAGTGTTCACCAATAGCTAATTGAATGTATTCTTCTGGACCGCATTCTCCGCCACACGCACAGAATCACAAGACGGGTGACAGGAAAGAGTTTCCACCAAGTTCCCGTCAGAGTGTGGGCTCTATGATCCCACAGATCTTGTTCCATTCCGCTGTGTGTTGTGTGACCTTAGAAAGCGACTTGACCTTTGAGTCTCAACTTCCCCACTACATAAATTGAGGCTAACAGTTCAACAAAGATGCTGTATTATTACACTGTCCTAGTACCTAGCAACAGTTAGAAATGAGCTTTCCAGGCACTGAGATACTGTTCTCTGACTTTGAGAACTCTGTTCTAGAAGTCTTGACATTTCTACAAGTCAAAGTGTAGAACCTCCAAGTGTTCCCTCAGTTCTGCCTTTCTGGGGTCGGGGAGGCCCTTCATTTCCGCTAACGTCAGACTCCTCAAGCACATCTCACTGGTATGTCTAGAATCTTCTGTCCTGGCCCCGTTGTGCTGACAGAATTAGTTGGGGGAAAAATCATCAGAACGGTGTTACTTATGAAGTGGTTTTGACAGTTTGAGTCGTGCTGTCTTCCTAGAAAGAAATGGGTGGACGGTTTTCCTACTCTTTTTAATTGGAGACGAGAGGAGGATAACCAGGCTGAAGCGGAGAGAGAGAAAGAGCAGGCTAAGGTAGAGGTAGCTGGAGGCCACTTTTCTGGCTTTTTATTGACAATTCCTCTCTCTTCCTCGCCTCCTCAGCCCTTTAAATGAACATGGTTTGTGTCCATCTTTGCCGTAAAAACCCTCACAAGAGAAAGATAGGGCTTTCAAAAGCTGACATTCCTCAATACACCAAGAAGAAAATCTAAGCTTGTTCCAAGTCCGAAAGTGCATATTGACTAAAAGCAGGATAGTTCACCAGCAGACCTTTGTAAGCAAGAGCAAACACTCCGAGTGCGGAGCGGTGGGCTGGCCTCGGCCGCAGCGTGCAAGGCAGCTCTGTAAGGTGGACAAAACCATCTCTTCGGAAGAAAATCGAGTTCAAGGCGGTAGCTTCCCTCAACATTCGTTTCATCCTTGCATAAAGTTAAAAACAAGCCCCGGCTTTTCTCCAAAAAGCTTGTCTAACTACGAGCCAGACTTCAAACAGCCCTTAGATGTCCTTTGCCTACACGCCAGATAGTTCAAGGAAGCCGAAAAGTGCCCAGGAGAAGATTTTGTATGGGAACGTTAACTTCCCATTCCATTTGACTTTTGGTCTTTAAAATACAGGTCAAATCAATGAATTTAATGAAGGCCGCGTAACACAATGGCTTCGCCTTGCATTTTGACCCACATAAAGGGGAGGCAGTCCAGGTCACAAAGCTTTAGCAGAACTTTAAGTGGTTAGTACACAAATGTGACAGAACGTTTAGAATCTCAGAGACTTGCAAGGCCTATTGACAAGCAGTTAAAAGTATTTGAAATAGCTGCATGAATGAACTTTGATAAGGTAACACTATTGTCTTCCGCGGCCTCTTTCTCTTCATAAGAAAACTCCCCCAAAAGAACAAGAGTCCATGAATGTGAAATGTAGTGTCAGTTTTACCGGACTCTGGACGCCTTTCAGCACTGTGGACTTTTTGTGGTGAGTTCATGCTATTTAAAAGTATTCTTCCCTCGGAGTTTCAACTCTTGCAAATGGTGACTTTTCAGTCAGCTACCCACCCAAGTCTTTTCCAACTGTTTTCACGCCGTGAATAGCTCTCGAAGTCAAAAGAGGTGAAGATTAATTTTGGTATTTTTGCCTCTTCCTGATGCTTGGATTTTTCGAGAAGGGATGCATCATCGCTCACCATTTGGCTCGGTGGAGGGGGGTGGCGGGGTTAATAAGCCACGAGGGGGGACGAGCCATGTTCTTCTGAAGCCCAGAGATGATTCCCTCACACCGAGGGCACGGGCTGGAAGCTCTGTTTCGGAAAACGGCCCATCACCTTTACACTGGAGAGAGGAAAGGATGCAAAATCTAAGTGTGAAATACTCAAGAAACGTGTAGGGAAAGGTGGGGATCTTTTCAATGATACTCTAGGAAACTGTGGGCCAGTCCTTCCATGCCCTTCCCTAGAGGATCCTTTCTAAGGATTCTCTAAACGTGTCCTTCTATCTATGTATATTTATATTTTTTGGAGATACACACACACACACACACACACACATATATCCAGAACGGCTATATATAGAGGTTTTTTTTTTTTTTTTTTAATGAGAAAACATCCATTTTTCTGAGCTGTGTCTGAAATATCAGCCCCCGGGGGGCCCCAGCATTGTGTGAGAGCCTCCTGGGCCCGTCAAGAAGTTGCACGGAGACAGTGGTGGGACGCGGAAAGTCTACAAAGACCCCGTCTAAAGGGCCATGTGTTGGTTTCACAGGGTTTCATGGTTCTAAGATTGGCTAAATATGCTTTGGGGGGTTTTCTCAGTAAATCTCTATAGATAGATTTTATTGTATTTTACCCTTTTGTCTGTTTTTTTGTGCTTGAAATTTCTTCCTTATTCATTGACCAGTAACTTTCTGTCACCCATCTTTGACTTCTCTCCTTACATCTGCATTTAAGCTGTCATTTACTTCTGCTGTTCCCTCCTCTCAGTATCTGACAGCCAGAGCCTTCATGCGCTTTTATCCCTTTGTGTTTGCATTATGACATAACCTGTGCAAAGTGGCCCGGCTCCCCAATTCTTGTATGTAAAATTTGCAACATTTTTTGAGACGGGTCAGTGCCCATTTTGGGGATCCTTTTCTTTATCTGAGTACCGTGTTAAAACTTTTTGCAGATGTGGCCTATTCAGGAGCAGGCTGTGGCTGCATGCAGAGATGGGGAAAAGAAGAAAAGGCTTTCCTATTTTGCGATTGCCATAGT